>NC_092363.1:12922240-13007240 GCF_030848805.1 Temnothorax longispinosus | reverse complement strand
ACTTATTGCATCAATTCAAAAGTGCAGCGAAAACGAACAGGCCTAGTATTTTATGCAAAAAATTTTATACATAACTTTATACAAAAACTATATTATAATTAATTATAGATACTATTTTTGCCTCCTTAAAGGCTAATTGCGCCAAGAAAAGTTCATTATATTTTATATTAAATGACATTACATTGACCGCCTAAATAGTATAATTATGTTATATTGATTAATATTCTAATATATCAAATTTTGTTTCTAAATAAAATTGAAAATTGAAGGTAATAAATGGTACAAATATAACAAATAGTATACATTCCTTTATTAGTATAAATTCACTTCTTTATATACATACATATATAAAAACGTTTCAACAGCGTTTCTACGAACGTTATATTAGGCCTGTTCGTTTTCGCTGCACTTTTGAACTAGTGCAATAAGTTAGAATAGAACAAATATATTTTCTTTTATTTTAACTTATTGTACTAGTTCATTTCTACCAATGCTGATGATTAACTTTAATCTCGGTTTAATTTACTTTGTATCTTTATCTAATTTTTAAAACTAGAAAAAGATAAAAGTAAGTTAGGCCGAGATTAAAGTTAATCGAGATTGGTAGAAATAGACATTGTTCACGTATATCCATTTATAACAATACAGATTAACTTTAATTTTGATTTACCTTGCTTTTTATCTTTTCCTAATTCTAGGAATTTGGAAAAGATAAAAAGTTAAACCAAACTTAAACTTAGGCCGGTATTCATAGTTAGTTCTTATTTTAAGATCGTCTTAAGTAATGTCTTAAGATGCTAATACGGCTCTGTGATTAGTTAATGGCATCTTAAGATCGTACTTAAGACGGACTTAAATATAAGATTCGACTATGAATACCGGCCTTAATGTAAATTAGTAAAAATAGACATTAAAAAAGCTCATTTAAAATGGGCTCACGATGATCAAACCTTATTGTTAATTTATATATTACAAACTGAACATAACGTTTTATGTATTATTTTTATGAGTCTCATAAAATTTGTATTACGCAACTAAACCTACAGCTGTTACGCTGAAACGTGGTTTTGTAATTGGATTGATTTATTGAACAACTTGGACATATAAATAACAGATAGACTTATAATATTCTTGATGTTTACCATGTAACTCCGCGGTTGATCGAACATCGTCCAAGTTAATGGGGAACTTTATCCTTCGGCAGCGTAACAGGTTTGTCTCCCCGTTCTTTCTTTTCCAGCAGCGTATTCTCTTTCTATTTGCCGGCACTATAAATTGATAAACTAAATATTCTCAGCGGGACATTCTTAATCCAAAGCGACGGCACCGGAGATAATTTCGATCAGTTCCTTGGTGATCACAGCCTGCTGAGTGCGGTTGAACGTGAGAGTGAGTTTGTCGATCATCTCTCCGGCGTTCTTGCTCCGGCGTCATACGGCTGGACTGCTCGCTGCAGGCGCCTTCCTTTATCGAATAAAACAACAGCGAGGCAAGAGAGAATTCCAGATAGCTCTGTATTACTTTCTCGTCAAGTGAATCATACACCAACAGCTTCGGTGCAGTAACCACCGCATTCTTATCGAACAACGGTAGATCATCAATCACGTATGATACCACGGACTTGAACTTGTTATATACTATGCGTCCAGAGCCGAAGGAATAACTGCAAAAGAGTAGCCATTATTTATGTTATTTATACAGCGCCCAGCAAACACAAACTATAACCATTATATAACACAGAAGTAACATGTAATATAACTATAGTAATGTAATATATACATAGCAGTTATGTAATCCTTTTTGTACCAGTAATATAACTGTGTTTTGTAATAGTTATAGTGCTCTGTTATTTATTGGTGACACTACAATAACAACAATATTACGTCAACATAACACGTTCAGAGATATATACTGACAAAATGTGCAATATATTGATATCTATAGGATTGATTATTTATATAAATATAAGTTATATAAACAAGACTGCGGCGTCTTAAAATATTATATTGTACATACGTACAATTATAAAATATGCCAAAATATGTATATTAACAATAACAAAACATACTTAAGGAGGTTGAAGCGATCCAGTTGAGTCAATTGACGGTTTAGAAAAAAGTTTTTTATTAGGTCATTAAAAAATCTGTATTAGGTATCATTTTATTCTCCATACGCTGCTATTGCATAAAACGTATAGTAAAAGTATCATATTATGCATCTTTATATTTTAATTAGCTAAAAACGAAACACTTTTTTGCCAATGCCAACTTGAAAACTTGTAGTATTGCTAATTATTTCAATATAAAAATGGCATGAATATATGTTTTGCCGTTGATAGAATGAAATAATGATTCTTACTGGTAGCTCCCTTGACAATTATATAAGCTATCGATTTTTTAATAACTTTCCGTCGATTATATTAAATACGATTGAAACTTGGCAACGTTTCACTTTTATGGGGTTGGTAGCAGTACTCGCCTTTGTATTAAGCCACGTAACGGCAGTTGCTAAACGTAAACATGCCGGTGAATTTTTTGTCATTCTGGATAAGGTTAGGTGCCCGCGTTTTGGCTATACCCAAATCCTGTCGGTATGTGCACGTTTTTGGTTCTCTTCCGTGCTGTGTCTACTATTTTGTAGTAATGTCAACGATTTTAGGGTTCTCTTTTATGTTATGTTCACAATTTTTTGGTTTTCTTCCGTTAGATTCATGATTTTTTGGTTTTATTTCCAAAGAGAATCAAAAAATCGTGGACATAGCACGGAAGAGAACCACAAAAATGTGCACATGCCGACAGGATTCGGGTACAGCCAAAACGCGGGCGACGCTGCGTTGCCACATCTACCTACTCGCGAACTATCAACTGCTATTTCAGTCTAATTTCGATCGCTTTAACTTGTAATATATTTGTTATTAGATGGTGAATACGTGTTTTCTTGCGTTCTAAATGTTCGCATTAATTTACTGTATGCGTAGGCACGTTTTTTGAGCGTTTATATAGACTAGATATTAAAGAAAATTGGGATCAATCATCGCCGTCAACGCTTTCTCCATCTAACCCCATGTAAAACGACGCATTTTTGGAAATTAATATCTCAGCTTCTGGATGGTCAATAAATCTGAAATAATTCTCACACATGCGGTAGATCCTATACTATCATATATATTTTTTACAAACTAAAATCTAGAGTTGACCAAACTGCTTCAACCTCCTTAAGACGGTCTTGAAATAATAGAATTCGGACTATGACCGGCATTGACTCGCGCTTTTATTAATTCGTCTTAAGTATGTTTAAGTTATTAAAATACATATATTTTGGTTTATTTTGTAGAATTGTACGTATACACAATTATTCTAAGACGCCGCGGTTTGATTTATATATTTTATATCTATATAAATAATAATTATAGATATCTATTATTATTTTATTTGTAAGAATCGATTTGACTAATACGAATATCAAAATATATTTTCTATATCAATAATTATATAAATATTAATTATACATTATTTTTTAATTTATATACATTCTGATAGGGAAGGTAAAGGGCAAAAAAGAGAAGATCGGTGATTGGGCGCGTTCAGGAGATACAGCCACTCAGTAGCAGGTGGTAACAGTCGAACAACGCAGAGTGTATACCTCTATGAAGTTGGCCGGACAACTTCAACGTATCGAACTTTTATTAATTGGAATCGATTGGTGGTCGTTTGGTGGTCTTTGGTAGTCTAGTCCGATCGTTTGGTGGTTAGTCGTTTTCCTGTAAAATAAAAATGAAATTTCTGGTGTGAAGTTAGCCGGACAATTTTTATTTTTCAACCAATTTAACTTTTTTATAGCTCATTCGACGCGGAATCGTTTGGTGGTCACGAATATCATCGGTAAAACGTTTGGTGGTCAACCGTTTTCCCAGAAAATAAAAAAAATCGTATGCTCATAATGCTGGACATATCACCACTGTGCCATTAGCCGGAAAAATTGTATTTATCACCCAAATTGACTTTGATAGGGCTCAATCGACGCGGAATCGTTTGGTGGTCACGAATATCGTCATTAAAACGTTTGGTGGTCAATGGTTTTCCTAAGAAATAGAAAAAACCGTACTCTCACGCCATTGGTCGTATGACGTACTCCGTGACGTTAGCTCGGTAATTTGATGGATAAACATTATTTATCAATCAAATTGACTTTCATACGGCTCAATCGACGCGGAATCGTTTGGTGGTCACGAATATAATCAGTAAAACGTTTGGTGGTCAACCGTTTTCCCAGAAAAAAGGAAAAACCGTATGCTCACGCCATTGGTCGTATGACTTTGTGCTATTAGTCAGAAAAATTGTATTTGTCACCCAAATTGACTTTGATAGGGCTCAATCGACGCGGAATCGTTTAGTGGTCACGAATATTGTCATTAAAACGTTTGGTGGTCAATCGTTTTCCTAAGAAATAGATAAAACCGTACTCTCACGCCATTGGTCGTATGACTCCGTGACGTTAGCTCGGTAATTTGATGGATAAACATTATTTATCAATCAAATTGACTTTCATACGGCTCAATCGACGCGGAATCGTTTGGTGGTCACGAATATCGTCATTAAAACGTTTGGTGGTCAATGGTTTTCCTAAGAAATAGAAAAAACCGTACTCTCACGCCATTGGTCGCATGACACTCCGTGACGTTAGCTTGGTAATTTGATGAATAAACATTATTTATCAATCAAATTGACTTTCATACGGCTCAATCGTCGCGGAATCGTTTGGTGGTCACGAATATAATCAGTAAAACAATTTTTCTGACTAATAGCACAGAGTCATACGACCAATGGCGTGAGCATACGGTTTTTTTTTTTCTGGGAAAACGGTTGACCACCAAACGTTTTACTGATTATATTCGTGACCACCAAACGATTCCGCGTCGATTGAGCCGTATGAAAGTCAATTTGATTGATAAATAATGTTTATCCATCAAATTACCGAGCTAACGTCACGAAGTCATACGACCAATGGCGTGAGAGTACGGTTTTATCTATTTCTTAGGAAAACGATTGACCACCAAACGTTTTAATGACGATATTCGTGACCACCAAACAATTCCGCGTCGATTGAGCCGTATGAAAGTCAATTTGATTGATAAATAATGTTTATCCATCAAATTACCGAGCTAACGTCACGGAGTCATACGACCAATGGAGAGTACGGTTTTATCTATTTCTTAGGAAAACGATTGACCACCAAACGTTTTAATGACAATATTTGTGACCACCAAACGATTCCGCGTCGATTGAGCCCTATCAAAGTCAATTTGGGTGACAAATACAATTTTTCTGACTAATAGCACAGAGTCATACGACCAATGGCGTGAGCATACGGTTTTTCCTTTTTTCTGGGAAAACGGTTGACCACCAAACGTTTTAATTACGATATTCGTGACCACCAAACGATTCCGCGTCGATTGAGCCGTATGAAAGTCAATTTGATTGATAAATAATGTTTATCCATCAAATTACCGAGCTAACGTCACGAAGTCATACGACCAATGGCGTGAAAGTACGGTTTTATCTATTTCTTAGGAAAACGATTGACCACCAAACGTTTTAATGACAATATTCGTGACTACCAAACGATTCCGCGTCGATTGAGCCGTATGAAAGTCAATTTGATTGATAAATAATGTTTATCCATCAAATTACCGAGCTAACGTGACGGAGTCATACGACCAATGGCGTGAGAGTACGGTTTTTTCTATTAGGAAAACCATTGACCACCAAACGGTTTAATGACGATATTCGTGACCACCAAACGATTCCGCGTCGATTGAGCCCTATCAAAGTCAATTTGGGTGATAAATACAATTTTTCCGGCTAATGGCACAGTGGTGATATGTCCAGCATTATGCGCATACGATTTTTTTTATTTTCTGGGAAAACCGTTGACCACCAAACGTTTTACCGATGATATTCGTGACCACCAAACGATTCCGCGTCGAATGAGCTATAAAAAAGTTAAATTGGTTGAAAAATAAAAATTGTTCGGCTAACTTCACACCAGAAATTTCATTTTTATTTTACAGGAAAACGACTAACCACCAAACGATCGGACTAGACTACCAAAGACCACCAAACGACCACCAATCGATTCCAATTAATGAAAGTTCGATACGTTGAAGTTGTCCGGCCAACTTCATAGCTCTGGTAAATTAGCCGGTCAACTTCGACTTTATTAATTTTCATATTTTTTTATCGTTCGTTGGTCGTTTGTTGGTGATTGTTGGCCTAATTACAACGTTTGTTGGTTCTTAATTTTTTTTTAAATTTAAAAAGAAAAATTAGCATTAAGTTAGCCGGAAAAATTTTATTTTTAATTTCAAAAAAGCCTAATCGATGCGTAATCGTTTGCTAATGATTGTTGGTCTAATTTTAGCGTTTGTTGGTTTATTATTAGTCTTAAAAACGAAAAAAAACGAAAAATTATCTCACATATTAAAGTAATCGAAGATTGGTTTATTTGCCTACGATTTAATAAGATTTATTTCTATCAATTTAAGGCTAACATCTATAAAACTGCCATATGAATACGGGCCTTAACATCGGCAGAAAATCGCAAAAAGAAGAAACATGGTGGTTCGTGGGAAGCACACACACACACACACACACACACACAACGGGGGGTGCGAGGGGGGCCTTCGGCCCCCCCCTCCCCTGCACCCACCCCGCCGGTAGGCTGCGTGGACCTCGCTTTACAACATAAAGTACATGCTAAGTTGTAAAACGAAATTATAAAGTACATGCATGGGGGAGGGTGCAGGGGAGAAAAGCCTTTCTGTTCACGTGCGTTCACGCATGTAAGTCCTCTTGCACCCCTCCATGCATGCTTTATAATTTCGTTTTACAACTTAGCATGTACTTTATGTTGTAAAGCGAGGTCCACGCAGCCTACCGGCGGGGTGGGTGCGGGGGAGGGTGGGGCCGAAGGCCCCCCCTCGCACCCCCCCGTTGTGTGTGTGTGTGTGTGTGTGCTTCCCACGAACCACCATGTTTCTTTATCTTTTCGCGATTTTCTGCCGATGTTAAGGCCCGTATTCATATGGCAGTTTTATAGATGTTAGCCTTAAATTGATAGAAATAAAGCTTAAGTCGTAGGCAAATAAACCAATCTTCGATTACTTTAATATGTGAAATAATTTTTGTTTTTTTTTCGTTTTTAAGACTAATAATAAACCAACAAACGTTAAAACTAGACCAACAATCATCAGCAAACGATTACGCATCGATTAGGCTTTTTTGAAATTAAAAATAAAATTTTCCCGGCTAACTTAATGCTAATTTTTCTTTTTAAATTTAAAAAAAAATTAAGAACCAACAAACGTTGTAATTAGGCCAACAATCACCAACAAACGACAAACAAACGATAAAAAAATATGAAAATTAATAAAGTCGAAGTTGACCGGCTAAGGGCCAATTTCACCAACCACAGTTAGCTTAACCGACGGTTAAAGTTAGCAGGATTGACCAATAGAAAGCAGGGTGGATTCATTTCTATTGGTCAATTCTGCTAACTTTAACCATCGGTTAAGCTAACTGTGGTTGGTGAAATTGGCCCTAAGTTACCGGAGCTCAACTTCATAGAGGTGCAGAGTGTTAAGGCCTTCACACACAAATCGACGGAAGACGTAAGACGTAAATCGTAAGGAAATCCACCAATCAGAGTCGACTATTCCACTCTTTAAGAGGGAAGAAGAGGGGAATAGTCGACTCTGATTAGTGGATTTCCTTACGATTTACGTCTTACGTCTTCCGTCGATTTGTGTGTCCGGGGCTTTAACAACACGAACTCAACAGTTGGTATCTGCTGAACGCGCCCGTCATGCATGGATGCATGGTGACAGAACAGAGGTTAGGAAGTAGGTATTTCATCACGTTTCGGCCGGGACGGTCGCGCGCTCGCGGATCCACGGATCATCATATTAATCAGATCCAACAAGCAACGTAAGTGTCGCTTCCGAAAGTATTCCTTCGAAAGAAGGAGAAACTGAGCCACGAGAAACCGCAAAAGCATCACCAGAAGATACTGCGGCGATAGACAAATCGAAAGAAGAGGTTACAAGAATCGCAGAAGGATCGGTGGGAGCCATCGTCGAGCAACTACGACATCACCAGCACAATCGGCTGTGAAAAAAACCGCTACGAGTTCTTCAGTGATCGATACTCGATACCTGGCCGGATCGTCACCCGCGCACGACGGCAGGCTATCCACAGTACCGAGACGCCGTGCTACATCCGTCTCTTCTACCGAACGTCTCCTGGCGCCGACGTCCTCTTCGTCGTCCTCCTCGTCAGCGACTGGTAAGTATGCGTCTTGCTTTTTGACAACCTTTGACAACTCTGACCGATGTCAGTGTAACCATGGCTAGTCTACGGACACGACAAGTGCTAAGTGAATTGAAGCCAAAACACGAGAACAATGTAAGCTTATTAATGACACATGTAGCGTATTTGTATTTTTCATTAATATATCATACAAAAATAAAATTAATGCAGTAATGCCTAATTATGGCCTCTTGCAATTGACTTGTTCTACGATTGTGAGATTATATGTTTTGTGCATTTTGTAGAAATGCTTCGAATGTGGCAGCCACAATCTGCAATGGGTATCCGTGACATATGGCATTTGGATATGTCTCGAGTGTTCTGGCAAACATCGTGGTCTAGGTGTACACTTGTCGTTCGTCCGCTCCGTTTCTATGGACAAATGGAAAGACGTGGAGCTAGCAAAAATGAAGGTTGGCGGTAATAGAAATGCCTATGAGTTCTTTGAGAGTCAACCCGACTGGGACGAAAGTTTATAATACTAAGGCAGCGGCATTGTACAGAGACCAGGTGGAGAGATTTATCGTCAACTTTTATCGCTATGTCCGTTAAAAGCTATTTAAATATCTACTTCTTTTCCTTAGATCGCTACATTGGCGAGAGGAGAGCCTTGGAGTCCAAACAGTTCAACGGTCAAGGAATTTTAGTCGTCGACATTCATTAAAAGTAAGCAAGAGCACTCGTATCAGAGCGACTTGTCCTCTTCTTAAATATGGACTCGAGTAGTCTTAAGGTACAAACGGGATCCTTCTTTGCGAAGAAACAGAATGAAAATGCCAATCGTCCAGAGTAAGTCTGTATTCTAGCTTTTGTTTTTCTATATCGGGCATTTATATAGTCTCGAATCATTAGCACATTGCAATTTGTTAATCCACTACGTGAATCTTGTGAAATTAATATTAGTACCATATATTTGTTATTTTTTCGTATAAATAATATAAGTAATGTAATATAAATATATATGTAGAAGTATATCGAGTATCGAGAATAGGATTAACATTCGAGAATATTTTCACTTTCTTTACCATGAGGGAGATCTAGGACACCCCGTATATTTATATTCTAATATAATAAATATAATACACATAACACGGTTTTGGTATATATCACTAATTGGTATAGCTGTAGCTGTAGAATATTGAACACAAATAAATGTGCAAACAAAAGGAAAGTACGAGAGGGTGAACAAATGAAATAGTGATCAAGTTCAGATATTGGAAGAATGTGTGGTAAAGTGTAAGAATGAAAGCGTCAAGCCAGTAACACGATACAAAGGTACAGGGAATAGGGACAGAATGCATTGATACACGGCTCTCGATTGGTTGAAAATCTACATTCTGTTGCTATTCCCTGTACCTTTGTATTGTGTTCCTGGCTTTAACATGAGAGAAGTAGTTATAATTATATTATCTTTTTAGTAATATCCCACCTAATCAAGGCGGTAAATACGGTGGCTTCGGTTATCAAATAGATCCACCCCCCAAGAGTTTGTCCCAGGAATTATTCGACACCGCAGTATCATCATTAGCAACTGTACGACTTTTAATATTTGTTCAACTTTTGTAATTTACAATTAACAAATTAATCTATTATTTCCTACTGTTGCAGGGCTGGTCAATATTCTTTTCCTCGGCGTCGAAAATAGCGAGCAAAGCTACCGAGAACGCGATTAAGATTGGAGGACTCGCGACGCAAAAGGCAAGTTCGCAAAAGGCAAATTTCGAAAAAAGATTTCGAACATGCAAACTAATTAGGGATTAAAACAATTTCTTCCGTCTCTTAAATAATATTGAAGAATAGGATTAAAGCTTATTGTTTCATTTATCTTCGATATTAGAATTACTACGCATAAATTTACATAAAATCACAAATGTGCGAGATGTATTGGTTACAATTATCATTACTACTTTCGTAAATTTATTTTCTTTAATTTCTCTTCTGTCAAAATTATAATTATTTTATTTTTTAAATATATTTTTATTTTGTTTTTCCCTTCTTTTTGTATTATATTATTAGGTTCGTGACGGCACATTGTTAGAGAACGTAGGAGGTCAGGTCAAAGGTATAAATTCTTTCATTTGCTTTCTGTATTGCTGACATTATTTAATTGTCATTAAGATCAAATTGTCAGAAGTTATTGTCACAAGTTATAAGTGAATGTCTTATTAAGAGTCAAGAAATTTAGGGACTAATTTAGAATAATGCACAGGTTGGGGATATAACGAGACGGGGAGGATTGGGTGACATTGGTGGGACCAATTCAGCGGAACAACCTAAGCAATATGATTCCATGGACCGATACCAGTTCTCTAACACGTATCAGAATAGCGATTCAATACAATCGAATCGCTCCAATGAAAAATCATCTCTCGTAAGAAGCTCCAGTTCAAAGTACGTTTCTTCTAAACTTTTAGCAATATTCGAATATACATATATAAAAATAAATGTTCATCAGATTATCGATTTTATTAATAAATTCGTGCTAGTAAAACACAATTAATTTTTTGAAATTTATCCTTTGCTTATTTCAGAAGTAACATTTCTACCGGAGATTCCTCAAATATCTCGAACTACAATTGGGATTGGGGCAATGACGCAAGACAAACGGGCAAGACGATAACTTCGAAGAGGCAATCGAAAGCGGAGAAGAAGGAGGAATCATTGATCAATTTCGAAACGGACAATAAGGCACAACAGAATTGGAACTCGAAAGCGGAAAACGACGCCTGGGAAATACTAAATAATTAACTCTGATATCATTAGCACGAATTAGGGAATGAGGATATCGGTATATGTTAATTTTAAAGAATATTACTGAAAATTAAAGAGAAGACAGATAACATTATACAAGATGTCTTTCTTACGAAGCAACCCTCACAAAATAGGGTATAATTTTCTTCAGTAATTTGTAATGCGGTAAGTGACAAGCTATATTTGTTATTAACGTATTAATTTCAATTTAAATATAAACAGTCCTTTAATATACGTATATCTATGCTTGAAGAATGTGTGCATCAATAAAACATTTGTGCAATAAAAAATATGTTTTAATATTTATTTTTCTTTAGAACATTAAAAATTTGTTATTTGTATCTATAATAACTATGGAGTTATAATTTATATCTGTTGTATAGATGCATCTCATTGTCAGTACATTTATATAGATCTACATGTAATTATTTCAGAGATGTATCTGCATAAAAGATATAAATTTTAACTTTACAGTTATTATAGATACAAATAACTTCGAGCATTATGGCTATTTCAAATTTCAATACTAGATATGTAACAGTATTTCGGTAGTATATATATTGCAGTCAGGGAGTAAGATATATACTCCCTGATTGCAGTTATATACATTTTCGGCAATTAACCTTCCTATATCCGCGCATTGGTCTGTCAGACCGACGATATACGTTTACCTTGTTTTCCATTTAAAAAAAAAACAAGGAAAACGTATATCGTCGGTCTGACAGACCAATGCGCGGGTATAGGAAGGTTAAGGACGTTCTCTCGTCCTTATACTAGAGAAAATCGATTTTCTTAGGATTTTCTTGAAACTGTGAATATACGTTAATTTAGGTGTGCTTTATGCGTGGTATAAATTTCAGTACCTCTTCCGGTATAAAAAAATCAAGATACTGAGCCTCAAAGTTTCAACTTTTACTAATGAAAAGGTTTTCCAGGCCAAACGGTAAGAGATACGAGGTTGGCCAAGAGGACCAAAGTTGCTCCTCTCGTCGAGTTCTATAAGGAAAAAATGCCAAAACTAAAAAAATTAATTTTTAAAATTTTTTTTTGAAACTTTGAGGCTCAGTATCTTTATTTTTTATACCGGAAGAGATACTGAAATTTATACCACGCATAAAGCACACCTAAATTAACGTATATTCACAGTTTCAAGAAAATCCTAAGAAAATCGATTTTCTTTAGTATAAGGACGAGAGAACGTCCTTAATATAGCAGTTACATTAAATTAGAGTATTTTATATAATTTCAATATAATGCGTTATATTGCTGTTATGTCCACACAATGTCACATGAGTGGGAATTACAATTAACCCTCCGTAGTCACACCTATTTTTTCAAACAAGGAAGTCACTCTGGGTCATTTTGACCCGAGACGAACTTTGACCGTTCGCCATTTGACCATTTATCCACCGATCGTGTTGAAAAAATTCTCGAATGCACTTACGATATTGCTAAATTGATTGCTATAAAAAAAGAAGGGCCTCAGGAATTTTTAACATATAAAAAAAATTCGCGAAAAATTTGTTTTTCAAAAAAAATTTTTTTTTTTTAACTACAGCTCTAGCTGTAGAGGGCGTCATGCCCGCCAATTTTCAAGTTACGAGCAAGATATTTACGACCAAAGTTGAGGCTCGGGTCAAATTGACCCGGTGTGACTACGGAGGGTTAACATATATATAACTGAAACCTCCAGGTTACATTGCACGTTACATTTCGTTTTATTACGCCAATATAACGGTTACATAACTGTGTTTGCTGGGCGTTTAAAAAGAATCTACAATTTATATATTCAAAAGATGCATAGTTAAGCGACAAAAATTTAGGAAAATTTATAGTAAATAATCTCAGCTAATACTGCAAATTAACCTTTTAAATTGTATAGTTAGTTGTGTTGTGCTATCTGGGATACCTTTAATTTTTCTTCAAGACATTAATTAACTGACCCATGCGAGCATCCATAGACTCGATACTCTTCCGTGCAATCTCAAGCTGCTCCTCGCGCTGTCTCTGCTTCTCGGCATCAGTGGTTCTTCGATATTCCATCGACTAATTTCATCGAGAACGTCGGATTTACTTTTCTTCTTCTTTTTCTCAGGTTTTTTACAGTCTACATCCTTGTACATTTTATCCAGAACGAGACGCCTGTTGAAGGCCAGTGCAACGGGCTTGACGCATGGCTTTTTGCCTAAAATTTCATCTAATTCTTTATAAAATGAGCATGTCTTGGCCTCTGCACCGGACTGCATATTGTGGTCTTTGGTTTCAGTATATTTTCGCTTTAACTCTTTTTTTTATTTTTACATTGATCTAAAGAATACTGTGTCTTTTTAAGTGTATTTAGTTCCTTGGCAACTATTTTCCACACATCATCGTTTTTCATTGCAGTGCTTGCGAACAATTCTTGATTTGCAGACCAGAAGTGTATGAGGCTTCTTACAATCAAGTGATCTGTCCAGATTGCAACTGCAAAACAAAAGTGTTATCAGTAAATGCAACATGACGAAATGTATGTTTTAATTGATTTAATATAGGTATAGTAATAATGATTATAGCAATAAACTGGTTTTCACCATTTGAAGCAGTTTGGCTTGCCGGCGCCGCGGCGGTTTGTTAAATAAAGAGGCAGTGCCTTGTGCACCTGACACTTTTCTCCTGCTTTTCTTCAGTTGTGAATTGCCTTCAGGTGGAAGAACAGTAGATAAAGTCGAAGGTTGAACAGTATCAGCTTGAATGTTAATATCCTCATTTTCTTTCAAGTTGTCGAGAAAAGAAGGACTGTGCTCACAGTCAGTTGCACTGCTCATTTCTGTATCAGGCAGGTAGACCTCGATCACACTTTGATCTAATGCAACAAAACATTGTATTAAGTACACACGCTAAAAATTGTGACATTTAAAAGACAAAATAAGAAGATTAAAAATTATTAGCATATAATATAACGTACAGAAACAATGTAAAGCTGTATATAACTATCTACTTTATTCCAAATTTTTCATTTAATTATCGAATTTATATGTATTATTTCGTATTAAAAATTTTGTCTTGATCCAATTAATAATTTCTTGGCACACGCATAATCTTTTGTGATAAAATAAAAGTAAAAAAAAAATACAAGCCTAATGACAAGAGTGATGATATTTCTATTGAAGAATAATGTTATAAACAGTCATAGTTGAATAATGATATATTTCTTAATACTTATATGTACCTTGTAGATCTACAGCAACGTAATATTCTCTATCGCTCTACACCATGTTTCCTGCTTCGTCTGTAAGATACGCATGCAGGTTTTTATTAAAAACGAGAATCGTAGACATATTTTTGTATGCGTCACAAATGCACGCTGATACAACTGTTGTTTAATACTAATTGTGTTTTGTTAAAACAATGGTGAAGATAGAATCAGAAGCATGATCAGAAGTATCAAAATAATAGTGTTTAGTAAAAAACGAGAGATGGCGCCACTCGATTGGGTGAAAAGGGTATAGTCTGAAAAATGTTGTTACAAAAGAAGAAATTTTTTTTTTTATTCAGATAAAAGAAGGACCTTGGGGAGAACTCATATGGTCTACATACATGACACGGAACTAGTTGTAACGCAGCTACATACATTAAGGCCATTTACATGAACGCCTCAATAGAGGTGTCCCAATCACAATTCATATTTAACTAAAAATGGAGCATATATTAAAATAACTATTTCGCAAGGGAATGTCGCCCCAAAAGGGGCGAGACATTCACGCATCCGCGCGCACAGCCCCTAAAAAATTGGAAGGAAGTCCCTTCCTTGTCTAACCGAAAAACCTAAACATTATATCACAGCCCGCAACTACTAGTTAAGCTTAGGAATTTAGAATCTATTAGAGAATTATAAAAACATTTCTTGTATTATTTCTATTCTTATCTACTAACTAAACTATACGACAAAATATTTGAAAACTTGTACATCAACTCAAGTTAAGCAGAGCACATCTCGACAGCGCATAATTAACGGACCATAAATTGGGTATAGGTTACCTGACAGATCGTAAGAAATGAGGATTTGTATCAAATGAAAATCGGCAATGAGCAAATGAACTCCTCCAGAATGAATACCACCTCCGGTGATGGGATTTGAAGTAAAAACTCCAACAAGAAGGGGCCGTATCCAAATAACTTGGTTAGGGCCTTTACCAAAATCTCGCGTTGCTCGTCATACTTAAAACAAGACCAGAAAACGTGTTCAGGGGTCTCCAGTTCCCCACAATATGGACAGTCCGGGGAGTCCACGATGAGGAACCTAAACAGACTGTCTCGGAGAGATGTATGACCGCATCTCAAACGGTTAATAGTTGTAAATGCTCTTCTATTCATAATCATCCCATCAAACCACGCCGTCCTAAAGTTGAAGTTATCCTGATCATAAAAGACCGAGAAAAATCTGGATCCTCTAAAGATCCTCTCCCCATAACCCCACTCGATTGACTCTTTGAAGGTTTCGTTTTTCCATAATCGCTTTAATTCTCTATGAGGGATTTCACTAAAGTCACCCCGGGGATCGTCACAGGCCGCCCTGGCAATCCTATCTGCAAGCTCATTTCCCTTTATACCTCTATGCGAGGGAATTCAGACTAAATTTATATTCCAATTCTTTCTTTTGAATTCAATCAGAAGATTTCTTATTTCTAAGATCAAAAAAGAGGCCCGAGAGGGTTTATAACTAGAAGAGATAGCAAGTAGGTTGGACAGCGAGTCGGAGAAAATATAAGCTTCAGACCACTCCTGCTCCTCGCAGATCTGAAGAGCTTTTAATATGGCCATTGATTCCACTGTAAAGGAGGACAAGAAACCAAGAGCGGACGACCTAAAGAGTATGGTACCTGAATCTAGGACAACGGAGAAACCAGCAGAGTCCCCGCCCTCCTTTTTTATAACAGAACCGTCTGTAAATATAGCCTTACCCGAAAGCAAGGCCTGATCGAATAACTCGTTAAACTTGTCAACAGGAGAGATATCCTTTTTAATTATATCTCCGGAAACCTCATCCACCTCCAAACGAGAAAAAAGAGCCTCAAAATTTCTGGGATAACATATCGGATATTTCCTCTGAAAAACATGATTCACGTGATTCCTGGAAGGAGGACAATGCCTCAGAAAAGGGGTTACTCATACGCTTCCCGTGTAGGATGGGACGGATATCATTTAGGTGTGTCAATTTTTCAATGAGTGGGTGTGTTGCATTGGACCAAGCTCTAAAAAGGAAGCCCATAGCTAAGTATTTAAGCCTACAATAGAGAGAGGGTTCTCGAAGTTCTGCAAGCATAACGTTAAGGGGAGTGGATCCCCTGTAGCCCATAACAAGTCTAATCGCTCTCATCTGAATCCTGTCCAACTTTGTGGATAAATCCCTAGAAACAGAGTCCATAAGAAAGCCCGCATATTCCAGTCTAGAGCGGACCAAAGCCCTATATACTTTTCTTAGTACCCATGGATCGGAACCCCACCACTTCCTACCTAAGCATTTAAGAGTTCTAATTGAGTTGGCACATTTCTTTTCTAACTTCATCATGTGAAATTTCCAATTCAGGTTCTTATGAAAAGTGACTCCCAAGAAAGATATTAACTCAGAAGGGTAAATAACTACACCCGAAACATTCAGAGGAGTATTGATTTTCGTTCTAGTCTTATTGAAAACGCAAAATTGAGTCTTTAGCGGAGATAGTACCAATCCGATTTCCTTCAATCCCTTCTCAATTTGTCTAATGGCACGCTCCAGATTTCTGATACCGATTGTCACCGATGGGGAGGATGAGTAAAGGCCAATATCGTCCGCGTATTGAAGTAACTGCACATCATTCTGTATCAATCTTTCTATATGACTAACATATATAGTGTATAATATGGGGCTCAAAACGCTACCTTGCGGAAGACCCCGATAGGCAAATCTTTTTTCATCCACCTCATGGAAACAACATGAAACCTTTCTAAAAGAGACAGAATTATAAATAAATGCCTTACTAAGAGGGGGAAGGCCAAGAGAGGCCAATTTATCAATAAGAATATCCGGGAGAACCGAATCATAGGCTGATTTTACATCTAGAAACGCAGCGGGAATGGCTCTTTTCTCCTCAAACCCTGTCAAGATATCAGTATATAAAATTGTCAAATTATCAAGGCAGCTTCTTTGTCTCCTAAACCCATACTGCGAATCCGGGATGAGCTTGTTAACCTCTAGCCACCAAAGAAGCCTGTTAGTCACTAGCCTCTCCATGACCTTACATAGACACGATGAGAGTGAAATAGGTCTAAACTTATTATTGGAACCCTGTTTCGGGATAAAAAAGACCAGATAGTCCCTCCATTCCTCGGGAAAACTACCCTCCTCATAAAGGAGATTGTAGATTTTAAGAAGAAAAGATCTGCCTAAAGGGGAGAAATTCTTAATAATCCTGTAATCAATACCATCTAGTCCAGGACTAGACCCAATGTTCACCGATTCCAAAGCCCAATCAAGCTCCTCAGGAAGAAAAGGTAAATCCATAAAGGGGTCTGTCCCTGGAGAATTAAGGGAATTGATGGGAGGGGGCGGGGGAACCCACGGAGGGAAAAGGTCGTCAATTTGATTACGGACACTCTCAATTTTTTCAACTGGAACAGCTTTACCCGTCTCAGTTCGATTCCATCTAGAATCAAATCTCTTCATAGTGTCCCAAACTATTTTAGGATTCGTATCCCTTCTAAGAGATTCTGCAAATTTCTTAAAACCCTCAAGTTTAATCCTTTTTAAACCCTTCTTTGTTACAGTACATTGAATTCTGTAAGATTCGTAATCCGTAGCCCTACCTGTTTCCAGAAAAGTTTGTAATTTTATTTTTTTTTTCGGCTACTAGAGCATCACACTCCTCAGTCCACCAAATACAAGGAGGGTGAGGGGGAGAAGGAGGAGGATTACGAGGATCTCCCGGGGAAGCCTCCACCAAAGCCTTTTCCACTATCGCCAAAAACGATGAATATAAAACTGTAGGACTAGGTTGTTCTGATGACATTAAGAGTCTAAGATCCTTATCCATAACTGAACTAAAAAGTTTCCAATCCGTATATTTATTATATAGCCTAGTTCGCTTACGTGGGGGAAAAGAGGAACCTTTGCTCACCAAAGACGAAATCAAAACCGGGAAATGATCCGAACCCCAGGCATCGTTCAGCGTCTGACAACTAAATTTGGGAGCGATAGAAGCATGACAAATTGCCAAATCTATGATTGAGGGGCCGCACGAGGCGTTACCCAGAAAGGATGGGGCACCATCGCTTATAAGAACGAGTTCTGTATCCTCGATCGCCGATGACATTGATCTACCCGACTGACAGAGAAAAGAGGATCCCCATGCCGGACTATGAGAGTTAAAGACGCCTACAAACATGCATCTATTAGTTCCAGTACCATTAGGGTCGTCAAACTGAGTAAAGAATCTTACCCATTCATTCTCAGAAATTTGGCCACTCTGTGGAGGCTTATAACAAGATACAATAAAAAGATTCATATCAGAGAAAAAAAATCTCAATCGCACAGGCTTCTACTTTACCCGCACAGTCCTCCAACACGGAAACCTCTCTGTATTTCAAAGAGTGGCTGACCAGAATAGCCACCCCTCCGCCTCTGCCTATAACTCTATCTCGTCTAACCGTATCAAATCCTCTCAACATGAAGTTAAATTGCGGTTTAAGCCACGTCTCCGAGATCGCAGCGCAGTCGAACAATGTACTCTGCTTTTCCAATTCCTGAAAACGTTGTAAAACAGAATGTGCATTCCAATGTACAAGTCTAAATTTATCCATTTCAAGCGTAATAAAGAGAACAAATATAAATGAAAGAAATAGTAAGAGTACCTCCTTAAGGTAGATATAAATAGATAACTTTACAAAGAATTAATATGCGCTCAGGGATGTAGTGCAAAAAAGGATATAAAACAAAGTATTTAAAATTTATATATGTAAAAAAAAGAGCGCTAAAACAAAAGAAAAGAAAATAAAACTTAGCATTATTCCTTGGTGGTTCCCTCG
Source organism: Temnothorax longispinosus (assembly GCF_030848805.1). Lineage (NCBI taxonomy): Eukaryota > Metazoa > Arthropoda > Insecta > Hymenoptera > Formicidae > Temnothorax > Temnothorax longispinosus. The sequence continues at coordinate 12,988,083 of NC_092363.1, read as the reverse complement.
TGAAGTTTTAAGGTATTCTCCAGCCTATTCAGCAAGACATCCACCTGCTTCATGGCAGACGCCCTTTCCATAATTTCTAGAAGCCTGGATGAGATTTCCGGAGCACAATGTGTAAGACTTGCAGCAAACGACCTTCCTCTTGGACTAGACTGAAGACTGGCCGGAATGTTTGACATCTGGATCCCTCCCTTCGAAGGAAGTGGAGGAAAATTCTCGAACGGACAGCCTTTTTCCCTCTTCTGTACCAGAGCCCTTGCCTCCATGAAAGGCAAGTTGTCAGCAGCCATTACCTTTGAGATCTCAAGATTCTTCAAATATTTGGGACATTTCCTGTCACTGGTAGCATGCTCCTCCTCGCAGTTTATACACTTCTTTGGCTTAATGCATGGAGCCTCTTTAGAACTTGTGTGATCCTCGCTTCCGTATTGCAGACATCTAGGATTTTTTTCACAAAATTTTGCCAAATGTCCAAAAAGGCCACAGTTAAAGCATAGTCGTACCGACCTTTGAAATGGTGACGTGTGAACTATTGTCTTGAAGATTTTGATGTGATCCGGAAGATCCTCTCCCATCTTCTGAATGCAGACCGCTTGCGAGTCCGACCATATACCAGTAGTACGATCCCTTCTTTTTAGTCTAAAGAGATCCAAAATCAGAATGTCTTGATTCTCGTCCTCGATTGTATTTTTTAAATCAGTCAGAGAGAAATCAAGGGGAATACTTCTAATCACAAATTGTCGAGTTAACTTATATTTTGGGATATAAGTTAAAAATCCAGCTTCTTTAATATACTTATTTTTGAGAGCTGCATTAGACGCAGCTTTTGACGGGAATGTAACTTTCCATGTATTAAACGAGAAAGGCGCAACACTCTCGTATTTCACGTTTGCTGACATAAGTTTTTTTGCCATTGTGAGAATAGAGATGCGTCTTCTGGGCTGGTCCTTTGCCGTAGGCATACGGAAAAGAACAATGAAAGGAGCTTTTGTATAAGCACCATATATAGCTGGAATCTCACTTGCACCAGGCTTATTGCCCTGATTACTATTTGAGAGGTTAGAATTCCCCTTATTATCCGTCTTCATTTTTGGTTGTACCGATGTAGCCTGAGATTGTTTTCCTGCTTTCTTCGGGGATGAACCGGATGTATTAGGGTTGCCCTGCCTCTTCTTGTTGCTTTTAACATTCGAGCCAGATTCGGTAGCATCCTCCTCATCTTCGGTGGAAGAAATGGGAAGGGGACGCTTTCTCGTTTCCTCAACAACATCCATGACATTCTCTGTTGTAGCCTGATTACTTTTCTCCGATTGCGACAAAAATGACTGGAAATCGTCTCTTATTTCTTCATAATTAGGCGAAACGGGGAACGGGGGATCGTCCCCTGCCGACATGTCGGCTAAGAATGAGGTTAGCTGCCCCACTCGCAAAGGAAAGATTTCTCACACGCAGTAAACAGGAAAAGCCCCGGAAATAATGACTCCCGGAAAACAGCGGATGCGTCTGTACATGCAGAGCGCACAGAATAAATCCAATAATCCGCGATTCGAGCACACGCAACAAATATAATGCGAGCGAAAACTCGTCACCGTGCACACGCCACGGTGGCGGAACCGGAAGTCCCAAAAGAAGAAATAAAACTGCACATTTCAATTGTAAAATTATTAACTCAGAAGACAATTAAGTTGTTTAAAAAAGCTTAATATATCTGATTAATATATTATTATAACAAACGCGAGAAGGAAAATAGAACATATATTTGTTTACCTTAAAAATATATAACTCTGTTTCAAACTAATAGCGTTTTTCACTGGGCAGAACTGAGTGCGCACTGGAAACTCATCGAGTTCAGGCGACACTGCCGGAGTGCACCAAAAGTGCAAGTGTTTTGCACTCCCAACTAAACACGTCCATTATTCTCAGTGCCATCTCAGTGCGGTTTTATGGCGCATTGTGCCTCTGTATTTGATTTGTATGATGACTTTGAAAAAAGGGAAGCCGCAAAAGAGCGACATCGGGAAAAGTTAAACTTGATACGTAAAAGTTCGCCAAACCGAATACAGAGTAATAAAATAATGAAAATTAGCCAAAGAAGAAAGAAAAACCAAATATAGTAATAGGTGTAATATTAGAACTGTTAACTATGGCTGTTTTCCTTTTAATTTCTGGTAGTCATCAATGAGTAACAAAGATAAAACAATGTTCGTATCGACTGTGTTCATTAAAAGGAAACCAGCTTATATATAAATACTGAAAGTGTCAATCGTAAGATGTTTTTTTCATTAATAATTTTATGTTTGTTTTTTACATAATTTTGTTTTTTTCTACACTAGTTTTTTTTTCTCTATCGACATCTGTGATGAACTATTATCTGTGATTAACTTTAGAAGAATGTAAACTGTATAGTTAATCTTTAATTGATTGCAATAGACATTGCAGTACCAATTATCGACTATTATAGGGGGAGGGGGAGGGAGAGGGAGAGAGAATTATATATATACATATTACAATATTAATAATCTTTGCAGAAACTTTGTTGTCTCCAAATTTTATGATCTTTAGCGTTATATCAATTAAAAAATTAAGCACTCGATTGTTCTGCCTGAAAGTTATTGCATGACATACTCCAAATCTTTACAACACATCTCTAAGGCAGACTTTATTCTCAGCAAACCTATGGAAGGTTCAATTACTATTAACACAGAAATTATGTAGTAGTTCAATACAAATAAATATCAACTTACCACAAAAATGATAACATATCCAATTCTGCGGTGGTAGGTTCACTACCTCCGTGACTCTGATCAAACGGATAGATCCGGAATATTCATAAATTTCTATTATTTTGTAAGCTGTTGTTCTTGCAATGCAAAAATGACTTTTGAACTGTAAAAATAATATAATTTAATTATTAATATAGAACATGTAAGTCTGGCCAGTTGATGTCGTTATTATTTAAGGATCTTCTTTTTTTTAAATTAAAAATATTTATATTTCAGTTTCTCGACTTAACTGGCAAAGTTTCGTACAGTCGGTCGATCGCTTCCTTGCGAACATGTCACGTTCAGCTATAGTTGACTTTTATATATCTTATCACTCGACACACAAGACATCTTTATGATTTTTCTGGAACAACTTCATATTACGGATGTCTTGTGATGTTTTACGACGAGTCTTATAGATGATTTAGTCACTTGATAAGGGCCCAAACCAAGGGCCGAAACGTCGTGCGAAATTTGATGTACGAAACTTTGCCAGTTAAGTCGAGAAACTGAAATATATTTATTTATCACTGGCGAACTACGAAAGCTGTTTATTTTTAAAAATATTTATTTATTATTTGCATACATTACAACAAACGTTTCGACCTTTCGTTCGGGTCCTCTTTAATGTTTCTTTGTAAACAAATAATATCCGCAATCCGTTATATATGTTTAATGCAATACATATAATTAATAATTTTAAGGTAAACATATTTTAATTAATATTTTTACAATATAAATAAAGATTTTAAGATGAATACATTTTTATTGCTTTTCTTCTCGCTTGCCTATTATTTTAATCAGTCCTTATACTAGGATTGAAGATATTATTGTTTACAAATCAAAAGAATACTGAAGAGGACCCAAACGGAGAGTCGAAACGTTTGTTGATATATGCGAATATATGCGAATAATAAATAATATTTATAATTATAAAAAAAAGAAAACCTTCAAATAATAACGACAACGTCCAGCCAGGCTTACATGCTTTATATTAGGAATTAATTTTTATTTCGGAAAAACCTATGAAATAGATAAATATAAAATAATATAATATATTTGTATATAGCATTGATACTACATATATTTATACAATACATATTACCCTTACAGAAATTTAATATACTGTAAGTGATTATTTGGCTAGTGATTAATTACTTATTTTGAGTATTAAAAGTACTGTTTTTAATGATTTTAATACTCAAAATAAGTAATTAATTACTAGCCAAATAATCACTTACAGTATTAGATTTCTATAAGGGTATTGTTTCACGTAATACAATAAGTTTTTTAATAATTAAGAGACACGGTAGTGTCTCGCGCCAAGTACACGCGAAGCGAGACCGTACCATAACTCTTTTGCGCGACGTAATAATAACTTAAATGCTTTCAAAGTAAATAGTTAAAAAAACATGTTTAAATAATCGATTAGATTATTTATATACAAATATTCACGTCATGAAAGTTGATGTCATTATATAGAAGAAAATATAGTAAAATCATCTAATAAATAAAATACTAAATAGATGATACCAAAAAGTAATTTCAAAAATTGAAACCTTACTTGTTAGTAGACAGAGAATGTATATTATAAATGAATCTTAAAGAATAACATACAACAATGGTTTGCTAATGCAGCAGCCAGACGATCACGTTTCGCGCCGCCTGTTTCTCCTGCAGGTTCATACTGCCCTATTTCGTCGTCTTCGTTCCCATAAACAAAAGGCAATCCTTCCTCAATATACAGTTTGAGGAAATCATCCTCCTGCTGTAGACATATATTATGTAGAACACAGCATACCAGTATGATGTCTGGGATTTCTTCGTAGCAGACCATGGAGAGATGTCTTAATCGTCGAAAGCGTCTTTTCAGTAATCCGAAAGTTCTTTCAATTGTTTGTCTCGTTTTACTCAGAATAGTATTAAACGAGATTTGTATCTAAAATTAATATGTGTTATCATTGCAAGGCGAAGAATTTTTAAACTGCTACGCGCAAAGTAAAAAAATACTAACTTACAGTAGTTAGGTGTCCTATATTTTTATATAGTGAAATACACCAAGGCAATGGAGGATTATAGGCCTTATCTCAATTATGTATTCACCATTGGAGAAAAAATTTTGGATGTTTGCCTCAGTGTCTCTGTATAGGTAATGGAGAATTCCGAAATACTCGGAGATCTTCCACAGACCCAGGATAGCCAGCAAATACATCGGTGAATCGCAACTCAGGATCACATACCGCTTGAAGGGTTATTGCGTACTCACATTTTCTGATTCGATAATATTGTGCATCAACCTAACAAATTTTAAAAATTTTACAACATGGTATTTTTTTAACTTGTAATACTCTGTAAGTAGCAAATTAAAATACATTACATTCATTTCTTAATTGTTACTTTTTCTTTTGTAAATTTCTTTGAAAGTGTAAGTTTTTGTTGTAAAAATACAAGTTAAACTTACTTGAGGTGCATCAATGGGAACATAACAACCGTCTATTGCACCAATCACTCCCGTCATACCAGCAATATCTCTGAACTTCTGAACAGTCCTTTCTAACTTTTTGCCTGTAGGCCAAGCAATAATTAAGTCTATGAGATATACAAACAAGGGCAACTATTACTCTTCGAAAGCAGGAATGAAGGGTTGATTTTGACATATCAAACTTCATTCCGATAGATCTACAAAAGAAATATGTGCATTATAACTTTCAGCCTGTTATGAGGTCGAGGATTATGAGGTCAAACGTGAGATATAATATTAATAATATATACGACAAGATCGGAGACAAAATGACAATATAGGAGACAATAAGGCTAAGAAATTATGTAATTCTTCAACTTTTCTGCTTACCTAAAACAATCGGGCGTTGCGAGCAACCACACAACAGCTAATAGCTGCTTTTCGATTCTTGTTGTCGGTCTACCAGTTCCTGTGCGATTTTCCAAGAGAGGAGCAATAACAGCTAACAATATTTCGAATGCTGGCGCAGACATACGAAAATTCTCTTGGAACTGTTTAAAGGTAAATCTTGGCACGACGAGTTCAACAAAATTTTGGCATCGTGCTGGGTTCGGACCCACTTCTTTTTCTTCGTGCATCACTGTTGCAAGCATTATCTCAACCTCATCATCGCTTTCGTCGTCGTCATCGTTATTTTCACAAAATACCTCGTCAATGACTTTTCTCATCTGATATGCCAAAGCCACTACAGAAGATGCAATAACTAATTCTCTGTCTCCTATATCCATATTTGTACCACGTTGATTTCTTATAGTAACTGAAAAAATATAGTACCAGAATAGAACATTAACCAAAAAGAAACTTGAATATTTTATTGTGAAAATGTACATGTGTTAATAGCACTGTGAGTAATAAGAAAAAAAATCGGGTACAGTAATGACAAGGACTTTCGCGTGTTCTATGATAAAGTAGCAATTATACAAACAATTAATGATAGTGTATTTCAACTTACGTGGCAGTACACTTTGACGCTTTTCAAGACACTACACACTTTACATAAAAAAACAAAAATTTCCATGTATACGAGGTTCAAGAAAAACTGGAGTACGGAAATGTGTATTTATGTTTGTGATGAAAGACCGGAGAACAAATGACGCGGAGAATATGTGACACGGAGAGCAGACTAAAAATATATTTCAAAGGAGGAAATGCATCATCGTAAAATTTGTGGAAGTCAAGTCAAAACGCTAACTTTTTATTTATTAATTAATTAATAACTCTAAAATTAATAACAAAATATTGACTTGAATTTTTTATGTTAATATACGAATTATTACACGTGTGTATGGCACGCCGTTTTGCTATTTAATACTATTCTATCAAATTAAATTGATACTCAAAGAAAAGAAATTATTTTATGTCTAGACATATTTATAATTCATCGAATTATTATTAAGCTATTACATAATTGAAAATGCAGAATTAAAATTATGTCTAGACAAAATATTAATTCTGAATTTATTTTATGTTATGACATAAAATTTTTTCCGGAATTAAAATTATGCACATAATTGTAATTGCCGATTTTGTATTGTGTACATAATTGTAATTGCCGATTTTGTATTGTGTAGGTACATAATTTTAATTATAGAATTTGTATTATGTACATAATTTTAATTCTAGAAATTTTATGTACATAATTTTAATTCTTGAATTTCCATTATGTACATAATTTTAATTCTTGAATTTCTATTATGTACATAATTTTAATTCTTGAATTTCAATTATGTACATAATTTTAATTCTTGAATTTCTATTATGTACATAATTTTAATTCCCGAATTTTTATGCACATAATTTTAATTTTTGGATTTCTATTATGTACATAATTTTAATCCCCGAATTTTTATTATGCACATAATTTTAATTCATGAATTTTTATGCACGTAATTTTAATTCTTGAATGATTGAAATGATTGTAATTCTAATTTTCAATTTTTATTATGTCATGGCATAATTTTTATTCCCTGAAATTATATTAACCATGATATAATTTTAATTCGTGAATTTTTATTATGTTATAGCATAATTTTAATTTACTGAATTACTATGATAGCTTCATAATTTATATTCCTGCAATTATTATTATGTTACGAGATAATAAAAATACATTAATATTATCTCATGACGTAATAAAAATGAATTAAAATGATGTCTTGACATAATAGTAATTCGACATATAAGCTGTACCTTTCTCTATGTACAGCACGCCGTTTTGCTATTTATTCATAAAATTTTTATTTTGAATTAATTTTACGTGAATACATAATTTTAATTTTGCTTCTTCGTAGAGGAAGCTTTGTTTTCGTAAATTCGTATATGAACCTTTGATTGCGTATAAAGTTGGCTCTAATCAACCAAATTTAAAAAAATTATATATAAAATAGGGGTAGAAAAAACCGAAGAAAAGATTGTTTTTTCAGTTTTTGATGTCAATATATTCAGAGTGTTCTAAAATGTTAAAATATTTGTTGTGAGACGAAAGTCGAGTTGACCTACTTGCGACACAGAGCTGCCAGCGCAAGTCCGATTATTGCCAAATACATCTTAGGTGGCATTCCGGGCATCACCCGATTGCCAGCGCGAGTTCCGGCTATTGCCAATGCATTCCGGGCATCATCCGATCGCCAGGCAATTGACCAAGGCCCGGAAGTAAAAGCGCTGACAGCTAAGTCAGCATCGCGGAAGCTAATGCGCGAGATAAAAGCCCGCCCTTCCGAGAAGCGGCGGACAGTCTAGAACGAAAGGCGATATCGCGCACGACCGAACGTAATCTATTATATTGTGAACGCTCGCAAGTCAGGGCAGTGAAGTAAGAAGATATCTGTATCATTCAAATAATAAATTTATTAAACATTGTTCGAACAAGAAACTGGCTAAATGATTCTCCTTCCTCCCGGCGGATCCAAAAGAACTCAGTGCCGACCCTGCGATCCAAGGTACGGCACAACAAATTGGTGGCAGCGGTAGGATTCTGCCAACCGGACGTGAGGACACCCTGCCAGTTCTGCGCCTGCAATACGGGAACGGAGCTTTAGACGGCGGTACATATCCCGGAGAGGAACTGCCAGACAAGTCCCGAGTGAGTGAGTGAAACAACGGTTGCAGCCGCCGAGTGCCCCATCTCAGCGACACCGGAGAGGCCCCGACCTACCGCACGGTCTCGCCAGCCCGAGCCAGGGCCACAGGGACGCACCGAGCCAGCGAAGCAGCGCAGCAGGGACACCGCGAAACAGAGACGACACAAAGCAGCGGAGCGGCCCTGCAGGACTCCGACACAGCAGAAAGCGGACACCATGCGCTGCGCGGCGGTACTGTAAGTCCGAAACACTTTGTAAGCCAACCACGGCACGCGTCGAGCATAGAAATAGTGAGCGTCCCCCGCAACCGAACGCCGAGAACCAATTTCGCGGTTACAGGAAAGACAACCGCGAACGCTGAAAGAAACCTCCCGATTACAGGGGATACAAGCGTAAGCGCCGATAGATGTCGGACGACTTATCCCGGCATCCCCCTGTCAGCAACGCGTCCTTCGTGCTGAGCGAGCGCGCGCAGCAAGCGATCGAAAATAGCATCCAAAACCGTTTACGCGCCGCACGGCTTACAAACAACGAACTAGACCGCGTGCGACGGAATTTAGACGCGCAACTCGCCGACGATAACACGCCAGTGCTCGAATTACACCCCAACGTCGTAGTAGAACGCGAATTCGAGTTTTTAGACGCTACCCTCTGTAACGCGAACGAAGACCCGCGAAATAGTATAGCTAACGAAAGCGGTGACGTAAATAGTAACGATCACGACAGTGACGCACATAGATTGCCCCCGACCGACGATGACGCACAATCGGACACCTCGGCCGATACTCAGAGCGAGAACGCAAGGAGAGGAGAATTCTCCCTGACATCGTACGAAAGCGATATATTCGACCCCGCGGAAGAGGATTATACCCCCCGAGCCAATAAGATGAGCCAGCAACGAGCTGCCGCGACCATTGCGTCGCGTGAGGACATATCGCCTGCGCAAATTAACGCAGAAATAGAGCGGCTCAGACCCGCGGCTAACGGGCGACCGTCAGAAACCGACCAAAGTCGAGCCCCCGAGCTGACGCGAATAAGCCCAGGAGCAATAGACTCCGTGCTCAGCGACGTGCTACGCAAGATGCGCGACATGCAGGAACGCATGGACCGTTCAGAGGCCGCAGAGTTCGAGCGCTCTGTAGAAGTCCTTCGCGCAATCCGCGAGATGCAGGAACGTATGAGTCGGCTAGAATCCACCACCTACGATTGCTCCGACGCACGAGAGCGACGCGTACGCAGCCAGGGCCCGCTGGACGTCACCTACGGGCGAACGCGTAGCGACGTCCGTAACCAACCAGGACACAACATCGGGTTCCTCAGCCTGAAGGAAGCCCGTAATATGATTTCCGAGATAAATGGAGAATCTAGAGAGCGCGTCCGCGAATTCATAAGCGCGAGCACGTATGCGATGAAAAATATACAGCCCGTGGATGAAACCATGCTTTTAGAAGCAATATTATGTACGAAATTCAAGGGCAAAGCTATGACCGACTTCGACACGCGCGATATTCGCGATTTCGACCAGCTGAAGCGCGAGCTCGAAACAGAATATCTCGGAAAGCGCGGCATGACCCACCTGCAGCTAGAGTTCAACTCGCTAAAACAAAAACCTAGCGAAAGCGCACAGGAATTTGGGCGTCGAGTCAAGAAACTAGCGAGAGAACTGTACGAGGCCATGAAAGAGGGCCAAGGGCACTCGCACGAGCAACAAAAGGCGATACTAAAAAGCATTAAAATGCAAGCCTTGCACAACTTTCAAATTGGACTGCACAAAGACATTAAAATGTTAGTGCGAGCGCAAAGATACCAGAGCCTCCAGGAGGCGATAACCGGCGCCAGCGCGGAGGAAAAGGTCAGAGGCCCCTCCCCGAGAAACGGACAGCCGACGTCAAGGAATAGATTCCCCGCGGACAACGCTCGAAACGCGAGAAGTACAGACGTGCAATGCCATAAATGCGGGAAGACCGGTCATTACGGGCGAGATTGCCGCTCGAGCCGGTATGCAAGCAAATACACACTGCCGAAAGCGGAAAAGCCTGGTGGAATCAACACCATCGAGTGCTCGTATTGCAAGAAAGCAGGGCACAAGCGAGACGACTGCTGGTCGCTAAACGGGCGACCGAAATTTGAGCGACCGCACCGATCAAAAACGGAAGCTGCTAAAAAAGCACCAGTAAGCACAGTGAGAAAAACAAAATCAAACGAATCTAGCGAGGACACATCCTCCAGCAGCAGCAGCGAGGAGAAAGAGAAGCCCAGAAAAAATAAGGCACGCGCCGCTGAGACATATAAGGTATCACAGATAACGGAGAAGCACAAGGTGGGCCCGCTAGATATGATAACGTTGCCTATACAGGAGGCGGAAAGAGGGGAAATGAATCTTCTGCTAGATTCAGGAGCGACATTGACATTAATAAAAGTCGGCAATTTAAAAGGTAAAACAATGGTGCGGGAAGAACGGTTAGCGTTAATCGGCGTAACTGGACACCAAATCCACACGTTAGGAAAAATAAAAACGACAGTGGATCTCGGAAATAAGAAAATACGCCACACAATGTACGTGGTGAAGGACGACTTCCCTATCAAATATTAGGGAATATTAGGAAACGATTTCCTAACTAAACACAAGGCCGGTATTTCGAACACATCAAAGCGGTTGAAAATAGGTAAAGCCACTTTCAAACTTCGACCATATCGAAAGGTAACTCTACCACCCCGCAGCGAAACCATCGTGGAAGCCGTCACCGATCATAACCGAGTAGGCATCGTAAAAAGCGGCGAACCTGCTATCGGAGTTTTTATCGGGCATTGCCTCGTAAAGCTAGTCGAATTTACATGCCCGGCCAGCATTTTGAACGTGACGGACAAGCCGGTCAAGATACTCACACCTCACGTAACGTTAGAGGACATGCCGGCGAACGACCCCGCCGACGTTCTCACATTACACGCGACCGAGAAACGCGAGCCCATTACCGAGCGACGCAAGAAATTACGCGAACAACTACAGCTCGATCACTTAAACAACGAAAATTGCGAAGCGATAAATCAAATCTGCGATGATTTCTGCAGCGAATTTTACCTAGACGGCGATAAACTGAGCGCGACTACGGCAATAGCGCAAGAAATAAATACGCGACCCGATAGCGCGCCGGTGAACGTAAAGCCATATCGGTTGCCGGAGAAGCATAAAGCTGAAGTGAAAAGGCAGATACAAAAAATGCTAGGCGACGGAATAATTCGGCCTAACGCCAGCCAGTGGAACGCGCCCATAATAGTAGTACCAAAAAAACCAGACGCGTCGGGCAAAATAAGATTTCGAGTCGTGATAGATTTTCGAAAAGTAAACGATCTAGAAGAGTACGACTACGAGATCGTACACAAAGCCGGAAAAAGTAATCTGAACGCCGACGCGTTGAGCCGAAACCCGATAACGGAGGCATCGGCCGTGCATATGACACAGCAAAACGAGAACACTCCGAAGGAGTATACCGAAAAGGAAAAAAGCAGCAGATACTATACGAATACCATGACTCGCCTACAGGAGAGCACCAGGGAGTTAGGCGAACACTAAACCGCATCCGATTAAAACGACGCGGACGATCAAAAAAGCTCGAATCACAATGGATAGAGCCATACGTGATTGTAGAAAAACACAGTAAACTATACAATCAAAATAAAGCGCAAGACGATACGCGTGCATGCAAATCGACTAAAAGCATTTATCGAAGAATAGGGCTCACGCGCAACGGAATACCAACAATGAGCAGCAGAAATAAGCAGTAGAAATAAGCAAAAAAAAAAATACAGTAGTGAGACTTACTAAAATATTACTCCCGACGAGGATGAACTAGGACCACGTCCCTTTGTCCTGTTGCGGTGTGCAGCGTCACCCGCAACAGGAAGATAGGCACCACAGTGCCAGGACGGACCACCTCATCATAGGGAGGAGGGGGCGATTGCCCGTCTCGCGATTCACAGCAACCGCTGCCCGCGAAGCCCTCATCCAATATACTCGCTGGCAGGCATCGCATGTGGAGGGAGCAAAATGTTGCGAGCACCGAAAGCACCGCATAGTTAAGAAGCAGAACGCAAACAAAAGCACTTAACTCTGCTCGAAGATAGCAACCAACTTACGCGAAATCGCGCAAAGAAATTAGAAGAGCAACCCGAAGCGGACAGACGTCAGCAAAACTTACATTAACCCCGACGGGGAGCACCAGGCCCCAGGCCTATGAAACGAAAACGCAGCTCGGCGAGCATCAGGAACAGAAACATGTTGTCCGGAACACGTTAGTTACGATGGATCAAAAACTCCCGCGTACCGGCCCGATAAAGCACGCGATCTGGTACAAGGCCCGGAGTGTGCGTTATTTCGGGCACGACTAATACTAGAGGGGTGGTTTCTTCCCCTTCCTCAGCAGCACGAAGCTCCTCCGGTGTCACAACAGCTCGAACTGGCACAAAATGCTCAAGAGGAGCCATAATATTAAAACTTGCACGAAGTGCAAGCGACGTCACATTCGAGAGAATGTGACGTTCTGGATTACTATAGCAGACATGGTTATTTTCTACTCCGTACAAACAATACATAACCGTACAGTGCAATGATCAAGCCGAAAAGAAAATTGAAATTAATAGAACAAGGAAAATTAAATTAAACGAAAATTGTAGACTGACCACGACAGACTTGACACTACGAACTAAAAAACAAGAGTACGTCAAGCACATACAAATGCATCTACCACAATTTAACTTGACCTTCAAATCGATAACTGAGAATTTTGGAAATAATAAAAAGTCAGAAACAGAACTACGGCTGGAACCGGTGATCAATGATCCCGCGGAACTAACTAAACTAAGCCTAAATCTCGAGGAAATAAACAAGGAGTTAGAAGACAACCAGGTCAGCATTTTTTCAAACAGAAATGTGATATACCCCGTGGGCTCTGTGTCCATAGGTGTAATCATAATAGGAATAAGAATCGCTATCACGTGCGTAATAAAAAAAAAAACAAAGAAAAACACGCGACGCGACTTCCGTAACCAACTAGAAAAATGAAATAGCAAATAATGTGTAACCCCATGGAAAAAAAAAATTATCATGTATAAATCAAATGTAACGAAAAACCTCATACCTCGGTTTTTCTTTTTCCACGGGGGAAGGGATGTTGTGAGACGGAAGTCGAGTTGACCTAGTTGCGACACAGAGCTGCCAGCGCAAGTCCGATTATTGCCAAAAACATCTTAGGTGGCATTCCGGGCATCACCCGATAGCCAGCGCGAGTTCCGGCTATTGCCAAATGCATTCCGGGCATCATCCGATCGCCAGGCGATTGACCAAGGCCCGGAAGTAAAAGCGCTGACAGCTAAGTCAGCATCGCGGAAGCTAATGCGCGAGATAAAAGCCCGCCCTTCCGAAAAGATACGGGCAGTCTAGAACGAAAGACGATATCGCGCACGACCGAACGTAATCTATTATATTGTGAACGCCCGCAAGTCAGGGCAGTGAAGTAAGAAGATATTTGTATTATTCAAATAATAAATTTATTAAACATCGTTCGAATAAGAAACTGGCTAACAATAAGTGATTCTCCTTCCTCCCGGCGGATCCAAAAGAACTCAGTGCCGACCCTGCGATCCAAGGTACGGCACAACATATTGCATTAAAAAAAAATGGCCGTATGTATGTATGTGTGTGTGTATGTGCCAAATTCACCAAAATTTCTATAACTCCAGAACTAATCAACTAAATTTTAAAAAATTATATATGAAATAGGGGTAGAAAAGACTGAAGAATATAATAGAATTAATAAAAATTGCTAATAATAAAGGGGTTATTGTTTTTTTAACGTAACGTTTTATTTTCATTATTCTGCGTATAAAAGTATCAAAGTTATAAAGTCAAAAACTATGAGATATTTCATATTTTATATAAAAAGTATCATGACAAAATAAAATATCTCAGGAAATTCTTAATGGAAGAGAGCTTTATTATAGTGTATAGAATTTTTAGAATTTTGCGAGAATCGGTGAGAGGGTTACCGATTTCTGCTTAAAAAATGTGACAATTTCTGCTTTTTAATGATACTCTATATAAAATTACATCTACATCTTATACACTCTTTAAGCAGAAATCGGTAATCCCTTCACCGATCCTCGCCAAATTAAATAACAATCTTCCTTTAATGATACTCTATCTATCAAATAACTTAGGGTAGATTGAGGCGAATCGGATTAATATAAATTTTAAGACAATTTTTGTTAGTGTTTTATTTTAAACAAGCTATTTTATCGTGCTAATTAGTAATTCAATTTGCCTCGGTCTACCCTATACATTTTTTTAGGCAGAATTCGGTAACCCTTTCACTAATCTTCGCCAAATTCAAAACAACCTCTCTTTAATGATACCTTATATATAAGATTACATGTATGACTTGTACACTTTTTAGGCAAAAATTGGTAACCCCTTCACCGATCATTGCCAAATACAACACCAATCTCTCTTTAATGATACTCTATCCATAAAAAAAAGTGTGCAAGTAGAAACTTGCACATTGCTTCCTCATAATTTTTAAATGTGCAAGTAGAAACCAAATTAATAAATATCTACTAATAATTATGCATTAAAAAAACAGGCTTCCTCATAGAGGAAGCAATGTACAGGTTTCTGCTTGCACACTTAAAAACTATAAGGAAGCAATGTGCAAGTTTCTACTTGCTCACTTAAACAAGTTTCTACTTGCACATTTAAAAACTATGAGAAAGCAATGTACAAGTTTCCACTTGCACACTTTTTATTATGTTATGATTATAGACCTGGGATAAGATAGACGGAGCGTAAGCTGCGACTATGGACAAAGGGGGTAAGGATAGCGCGGGAGGGGAAATAGACCCAAGTCTCGGCAAAGTTCGGTTAGACTCGGGGACGTTCGGACCACGTTACGCGCGCGTGAATTGAAGTTGTCGCATATGACGATCGCGAACGTCAAATTTTGCAAATAAAAAATAAATATGCAAATTCTGCATATTTACCGTAATTACAACCATGAAAATTTGTGTTGTGGCCGGTTGCAAAAACCGGGAAGTACACTAAAAAAAAAAAAATCTGAAAAAAAATCTGTACATTAAATACCAATTAAGCACTTTATTTCCATGATACGCTTCTGTATTCTAGGTTATGGTATCCACCGCCGTCCGGAGAAATGTGTCAAATGTGTAATCGAACAAACAGCGCATGCCAGCGCATCCCCTCCACATGCTGCCAACGCACACCAAAGCGCGAAGGCACATCCGTGTGCTGTCGAGTCGGTCGAGCGTCCGAATGTTTCCGAGTCTAACCGAACTTTGCCGAAATTTGGGTCTATTTCCCCTCCTGCGCTATCACCTACCCCGCAGGCTTACGCTCCGTCTATCTTATCCTAGGTCTATGGTTATGACATAATAAAAATGGTTCCGAAAAACTATCTACTTCAGTTTAAATCAATTACTGAATTTTTATTTTAGATTAAAAAATCTTATTAATAAATACCAAAACGGCGTGCCATACGTGTGTTACATTATTTTTATTTTACTCACTGTTCGCGCGCGGAGTGTAGTTTTCACGCCGAACTGAATTGCCGGGATCGCTCAGAGAAAGCGAGAGGGATAGCAGGCGGGAGCAAGAAAGTGCACAGCGGAGAGCGTTAAAGCAGGATATTGAAAACGAAGGAAGCGCAGGTGTTTGTAGATCCGACTGGAGCACACACGAGGGCAAATAAACAATGCACCGTTTTAATTTAAATTATCTTTGCCACTCCAGTGGCACCGTTTATTTGACCAGTGAATTCGTTGCACAGCCGATTGCGTGGTCTAGCGCGGGAAGATGCGATGGATCGTCAAAGTCCACCTGGCCACGTCTTGCGGAAGTCAAAGCTCCGAATCGCCAATGGTTAATGGAACGGCAAGCGATATTCACGCGCACCGTGTCTGTATGTAATAAGCGAGGATGTGATCCGTTGCGCTCGCACTGTAACCCGCGTCGTTAATTCCCGCGACACTTGCTTCGATTGCAGAGATTATAATAATTATTGATTACGATCGCACGTATTCGCTCGAGAAGCACAGAGCATTCTGGCTGTTTGCCGAAATTCCACTCAGGGAGAAAGCGGCGCGATGCCCTAATTGGCTGACGATTCCGCGACCGCACGTGTCATGCTTCGCGAACGTGTCAAGCTGAATAGAATCACGCGGCTAGCACGACAATACAGACAAAAGACGAAAGTGCTCGACGAAATAAATATGAATTCAAAACTCGTTACAAATTATTTATTTCTTAACACTCACAAAATGTACAGATCGCCAGCCTTGAATCCAAATACGTGATTTGCAACGTTGTTCATTATTCACAGCTTTGCACTAGCTTATTAAACGTTGAATTTTGTATAAAAAAATAAATTTAAAATATTTATTACAATTTTTTATTATTTATTCAACATATAACTTTTAGAAAACAAAATTTATTTTTTTTACTTTTTTACACACAATTTTTTGTCTGCATTAATCATGGAATTTTTATACTGTAATAGAAGTTTACGTTTCAATTTATTTCAAGACAATGTTTAATTTCATTGTCCTTCTTATTCAAGTATTACAGGGAGATAATTCTGACTCTGCAGATATGTTAAAAAATTCTATATTATTAACTACCCTACTTTTTCGATAATTTAATTATTTAATGGAAGTTCTTCTAAAAACCATTGTATGTCTTTTTAATTTAAAATCCGCGGGTTTTAGTTTGATGGAAGAGAAGGGGTCACCCAGCTCATCCATCGAAAATCATCGAGGAGCTGTGTGACCCCTACTACCGGAAAAATTGAAGCATTTTAAGAGTTTCGTCACTTTCCGTGTAATGTCGGGCTCTTTCGTCAATTTGTCGTCCGCCTACATTTCCCCATAAACCGGGAGCCCGCGATCAAAATTTGTGTCAGTTCTTATTCATCGGGAAACCCTATATATTCGATAGAGTACATCCTTTATTTATACATTTTCAGTCGCATTGTGATAAATCTCTTCAGGATTTTAGTATTACATTACAGCCACTAACTGAACAGTGCCTCATCTGAAATAGATCAAACAAACGAATTATAATGAGAATCCGACACGGATGAAAAGATTAGGCTGCATATATGTGTGCAGGGCACAAATAAGCAACTCACAATGTCAGTAAAGTCCTCTGCAGTTATTTAACAACACAGAAAAGATATTTCTACTTACCGTGGTCACAAGAAATAATAATATGCATTTATAAACTTTAGTCAACACTGTCAACAGTTGTATAATACGGACCTTGCAACCGTCCGCATAGCTGAGTAGCCGAACAAACCCGACGGCCAGCAGCGACCTGGAGAGCAGCGGACATCGACAATTTGCGAACAGTATTACCGGATAAGCGAGTCCGAAGAGCCCATATGGCTAGCGTTTACCTGAATCCCGAAATATAGGTGACCGGGGTACGATGGGAGCGTCCCAGTTGCGCACAGAATAAATCGGACACAGCAGGTTGAATGAATCGGACACAGTGTCGATCGGACACAGTAGGAAACGGACACACGGTGGTTGCAATCGGACACAGTGCGGATCGGACACAGTGTCGATCGGACACAGTAGGAAACGGACACAGTGCGGATCGGACACAGTGCGGATCGGACACAGTGTCGATCGGACACAGTAGAAAACGGACACACGGTGGTTGCAATCGGACACAGTGCAGATCGGACACAGTGCGGATCGGACACAGTGTCGATCGGACACACGGTGGTTGCAATCGGACACAGTGCAGATCGGACACAGTACGGAACGGACACAGTGTCGATCGGACACAGTAGGAAAAGGACACAGTGCGGATCGGACACAGTGCTAATCGGACACAGTGTCGATCGGACACAGTAGGAAACGGACACACGGTGGTTGCAATCGGACACAGTGCAGATCGGACACAGTGCGGATCGGACACAGTGTCGATCGGACACACGGTGGTTGCAATTGGACACAGTGCGGATCGGACACAGTAGGAAACGGACACAGTGCGGATCGGACACAGTGCGGATCGGACACAGTGTCGATCGGACACAGTAGGAAACGGACACACGGTGGTTGCAATCGGACACAGTGCAGATCGGACACAAGGCGGATCGGACACAGTGTCGATCGGACACACGGTGGTTGCAATCGGACACAGTGCAGATCGGACACAGTGCGGATCGGACACAGTAGCAATCGGACACAGTGCGGATCGGACACAGTGCGGATCGGACACAGTGCCGATCGGACACAGTGCCGATAAGAAGTAATCTAATATATGTAAATCCTTTATTCAAGTAATCTATGTAACTCTTTATTCAATTATTCAATTAACTAAATTTTCACAATATGTGTTAAATTTTAGGTAAGTGTATTTATGTCACTTTGATACATTGATAATATAAACTTATTCCGTGACAGTTTTTCTAACCTCAATATAATATATATGTGATCAAATATGTGCGTGTGCGTGTGTGTGTGCGTGCGTGTGTGTGTGTGCGCGTGTGTGTGCGTGTGTGTGCGTGTGTGCGTGTGTGTGCGCGTGTGGGCGCGTGTGTGTGTGTGTGTGTGTGTGTGATTCGATTACAATGACTTTTATATAATTAGGGTAAACGATACAGTAATTGACAGCATAAGGTGATTGACACTGTTATATTTGTACCCATAATAGATGAACTGTTCATCGCGCGATTAATTGTAAGATACTGAAGACGACAGTTCTTTTTGATTACTTTACGTAAGTACTTTATGATTCATTGTGCGAGTAGTTTGTCTTCTACGGTACAAATATGTCATGTAAGTGTCAATCACTGTACCCTTGTCAATTACTGTACCGTTTACCCTACATAATGCCTATCGAATTATTTAAACATAATTGCTGTCACATATAGTACTAGAGTTGTTTAGGTTTATTTACTATATGTTTCAGGTGCCAAGGAAGGACATGTCTTGTGGATCACTCGCAGTTCATAGAAGATTCAGTTTAGTTCAACAAAAGTCGATAAATCCATTTGCAAAATATGAGATTCTTTTAAGCGACGATTTATTTTTACTGTCTTCGCTACTAGAACCTTGTATAATGTTATGGAGTTTCTTCAAATTTATTGCAGCATAATTCCTTTAATGTTCATAAATTCTATAAAAAATTATAAATATTACGCTTATTCAGAATTAAATTACATAAAATAAAGTCCAAATGTTACAATGTGGACTATAATATTAACGGTGAAACCATATTTGCTATTTACATCTTTCTCCTGTCTCTAACATAGATTTAATACTTTCACACGCATAGGTATACGCACGTGCACGCACACACATGTAAACAGCAAAAATGATTTTATCGTTAACATTATGTGTAATATCAATATTATTAATATTTACGTTACGCATATAATATTAATATTATATGCATAATGTTTGCACTTTACTGTGTAATTTAATTCTAAAGCGTAGTTTAGAGCAATTTTATAGAGCGCGTGTGTGTATAAAACTAGATTAATCAATAATCAAACTATTAAATTTTTACACAATACTCGAATTGTATTGTAAGCAGGATTGAAAGTCAAAATACAAGTAATTTATTTACAAAACATAAGTAATTTATTCACAAAACAATTAAAACTATTGCAACTTATATATTGCACAATAAAATAAACCTTAATTCTATATCCTTTAGAGTACGAGAATGAAACAAAACTTATTTTTTTAAACATAGCTCACATTTGAAAAGCAGTACGTACGCCCGTTCTTTCTTGTTTAAAACAAAACATAAAACAAAATCCTATTATTAATTAACGTAAAATACACTTATAAGAAAAAATATTTTGGTATGATTGCACTCTACCTTACAACATTGTGAAAAACTAACAATAGTTTCAGATTAGCTTGCATACAGTCTTTTATACGTAGTACATAATGCTTAACATATACATATAATACCGTTACATTAAAAAACGAATCTTTCAAAGTATGGCCGACAAATGTCTCCGATTGAATATTAAAAGTTATAGGCAATCCTAAATGTTCATATATTTAGAATAAGATGTAAATTTGTTTACGACATATATACTTTGTAGACCGTTGAAATTTCTTCTTTGCAAATCGGACATTTTTTAACATTATCATTCTCGCGCATAATATGATTAGCACATTCTTCACAACAACAGATATGACCGCACGGTATGAAAACTTGATTCGCTTCAGCATCAATGCAAGCAGTGCACGTACGGTCAGATCTCTTCGTTTCTCGATTTTCTTCGCACGTTTCCAGAGAATGTCTTTCGACTTTGTGATAGGGTACACAGTCGCTTTCTAAGGTACTTTCTTGATCTTCGTACCAATATCCAAAATCATCTTCTGGAATGTTATAAGTGCGTTCTGAAAAATTTCGAAACGATGTGTTATACTATATAACAATCAAACTATATTTTTAGTGTTCTTACTGTTTACTAAAAATACGTCATATATATTATACGTACATATTTATACCATTATTTAGTTGCAACAGCTACAATATTTGTGTACTTTTCTTCTGTATCTTCGCGTAATCTAGAAAATTTTTTAAATTTTGTAATGCTTAAGTAATGTGCAAGATTATGATAAGTATATATATTTCAATATATATTTACTTTTGACGCAATAGTATTTTCAATAGAAGCTAATGGCTGTCGATCAGTGTTAGTATACTTTTCATACTCTTTACGTTTAAGTCTCGTTTGTACAACTTGAGGTTGTCGTATAATTATTGGATCTTGATTTACGTTAACTTGTGTCTCCCTTTCATAATTTTCCCCGTCTTCTAAAGATATATTTATTATACTTTCTTTCTCTAAAGTGTGATAAGGGATTAATTTATACAAATAAAAATGACAAAAGATATTGTTAATACTAACCTTTCGTGTTTATATGTTCTGGTTGACAAAAGAATTGTGTTTCGGAACATAACTCTTCTTTATTATTCTTTCGACTTTTGCTTTCTAAATATATGTTTAGTACATTTTCTTTTTCTCCGTTTTTATTTTCCAAAGATATGTTTGATATATTTTCTTCCTGTCTATTTTCATTTTCCAAGGATATATTTAATACATTTTCTTCCTCTATATTTTCATTTTCCAAAAATATGTTTGGTACATTTTCTTTTTCTCCATTTTGATTTTCCAAGAATACGTTTGGTACATTTTCTTTTTCTCCATTTGATTTTCCAAGAATACGTTTGGTACATTTTCTTTTTCTACAGCATGATAAAGCAGGCTTACTTTATAAGAATAAAAGATAGTTACATGAGATATTGTTAATACTAACCTTGCATGTTTATATCCTGTTGAAGGTAAAAATTGTTGTGTATTCCAGTAAATATTAGCAAGAACTGTTCAAGAGGCAACCTATAAATGTTTTGATATAACATTATTAATTATATTACTACAATTATATTATATTACTATCTTATTATTTGATTAATGATTTTTTACATTACCTTCCTGTAATTAAATCTGTTTGTGCTTGAAAAATCTTTAAGTCACGCTCTTTATTTTTGCGTGGTTGTGCAATTGTTAAACTTTTATTATTTTGTAAACGTTCAAAATTAATTTCTTGATCTACGAGTAACTTTGTCAGTTTATCTGAAATTAATGTTAAAAATAAATGATATATAAGCAAAATTTCAGTTTCAATTTCAATTAAAATTAATTTAAAAATAAAATGAAATAAATTAGATGTTGTACAGAGTGTAACAAGTCAACTATGAGTATTTTTGAAAAGTTGCCATTTCTCAACCACCTGACTCACAAAATTTGAAAAAAGCATTGAAGGCCATTACACACAAAATTCCGTAAGGACGTAAAACGTAACAATAAAGAAATTGATTAATCCCAATCCAATATTTGGCAATAGAGAGGTTACAGAAAGCCTAAACTGAATTGGGATTAGTCGATTCCCTTACTGTTACGTTTTACGTCCTTACAGAATTTTACATGTGAAGGCTATAAGGAAAAATAAAATGTTTATTTGGTACTGCTGATGAATCGCAAGTGCTGTTAAAAGAGTTTTGTCAGGCCTCAAAATCAAAAAATTGGAAATTGTTGATGTATGTAGAATTATTTTTGGTATACCATTTTTTCACTTTTCAAATACTACTCATTTACATTAATATTTCGACAAACAGTTGAAAAGGATAATGGTGAAAGAAAAACAATTTTCTGGTGTTAAATAAAAAGGGATAAAAGGAAAAAGAAATGAAAAAAAGATTTAAGACTTCTGGCCCCTTACTGCAGCCATATTGAATTATGACGTCAGTGGCGAGAATGACACGCTGATTTTGCGTCAATGCCATTTGCAAATAAATATAAATTTGGATAAAATAACGTATTATAATATTTTAGTACACTTTTAAAATCCGGCGAATGCTATCCTTGATCTTTATTGATCAAGATTAGCATTCGCTGAATTAGATTAAGCAATTTGAACATGATTAAACAATACAGTATACAGTATACTGACATGAAAAATCATAAAAAATTTTAATTGTTACTCATTGATTGTTACACTCATAAGAAAAAGTATAATATCATTATAAAGTACAAGATTTTCTGAATTAAAATATTGTACCTAAAAATATCCATAAATTTTGATGAGGACCCAGTTTTCGTCTCATCGTACTATGAAAATTTTCTACTAAATTGTTTGTTCTTACGGGACAGTTATATACACTAACTTTTGAGGCTTTAGGTAACCAGGTTTTTTCAATATATGTTACAAAGTGCAATAATTCCTCATATTTGGAATGTGTAGCATCACAATAATTATGCAATATTCTTAATGCCTACACGAAGTATTCTTGTGGCAATAATGGAAGCGTCATTGTCATAGACAACAGCGTACTTGAAATATTTGTTAAACCTAAGCGATTCCACTTACGTAATACAGCCTAAATTATAAAATATAATTTATATTTTCATATTTCATAAATAAATTAAGACAAAAAATTATTATAAATTAAGAATAAGAAGTAGAACCTACTTGATTATAATGGAACCAACAGCCATGAATATTTGCATTTGGAAAAAGTTTTTCCAAAACTTTCATAGCTGCTGCTTCGTAATCGCTCATAATAAATTTGACACTAGTTTTTAATCCTGGAGCTAGCTGTAATATCTTCAACCATATTGCTTCATATAGTGCACTGGTACGTGCTTCACATAAACAGAACACAGTTCCAACTGCCTAAGAATAATGGCTTTTAATATGATATATTAATGTTTAAATGCTTTTTATTTGCAAAAACTTACTTTATTTATATAACGAATGTGAATAGTATACAGTTGATCTATATGTGGATAACGAGGAACAACCTACCAATAAATTACAAATATTTGAAATAATAAATGTTTGAAAAAATTATAAAAAAATAAAGGGGCTCCGAGCCATAACAAGGTGTCCGTATCAATATATTTTTTCAAATTGAAATTTAATAATGAACATAGAGGGATATTAATTTTTTGAGCCTTTTGATTTATTTATAAAATTATATTAATTAAAATAACTTACCGAAAAAGTTCCATCGACAAAAATTTCTTGAGCTTGCTGAATTATTTCAAGAAGTTTATCACTTGAAAATATAACAGCTCTGCTACCATCTTGTGCAACTACATTTCCTTTATAAAATTCTTTAATCCATTCGTATTTAATTAAATCAGTACATAAGGCTTGAAAGGTATGTGGAATAGGAGGTCTTTGTTTAATTCGTTCTCGAGCCATCATACTTTTCATAGAACTATATGATATATGTGCAGCTACTTCTGGATTTCTGAAACAATTAATATTATTAAATAAAATAAATTAAAAATATTAAAATAACTGTGGATGTTTTCCGATTCATACATATTCAATGCATTAACGCATTTTTCTGTTCAAGTGCAACATTTACGTGAAAATAAAAATATATGTTATTTCACATTTATAAAGTATCAACATGCCTAATATTAATAAAAAATAATAAATTAATTTCAAATTTCTCATTTTTTAATATCAGAAATATAATTATATTTTAAAAATATGTATATTGAGAAATAATATATATATTTCTACATGTATATTATTACTTTTGTTGATTATGATATAGTTTTTATGCGCAAAAAAGTATGAATTAGAATATATCCTTTATTATATTTATAATATAAAACAACGTACGTTCGAGAAACGTTATCAAAAATCTCCTTCAGTGGCAGAAGCGATTCTCGTGATAAACGTAACATTTCGTTCTGCAATTTAGATTTTTCCAACTTTTTAATATCTGGTGGATGTTTATGTAGAGTTCGCACATGTACTTGTCCATCGATTATCTTTGCCACACCAGAACATCCTGTTACACGACGGCTCGAACATCTATATGTATTCTTTATTCGCTTATCAATATTATATGTATATTCATCATGTATATAAATAAAAGTTCCCTTTTGTTTACCGCCAATTGTTTCCATGTTGTACTGAAATATAATAATCAAGAGATAATAATCAAGCGATGCAGTGTCGCAATGCCAAATACATAGCCGATTCTACATTAGATCACTGTATACACTTTTTTATAATGCGTCTTTCACAATGGCATTAAAGTAGATTATAGGTCTCTACACAAGAATGTCCGTAATATGTTAATATAAAAATAAATTTATATCAATGCACAAAGTAACCTTTCTTTTAAAAAGTTTCCTTTACGAATTTATTAGTTGTTGACATAAGTTTATTTTTAAGGTAACATAACGTATTATAAATAATCTTGTGCAGAGATATATAATTTGATAAACGAATTAAAAATACATGTAGATGTTCCAGCCATCATGTAACAGGATGTTTTTGGTGTGACAAAGATAATTTATGGGCAAATGTAAATTCTACATCAATCTATCATTCTAAAAAGTTGGAAAAGTCCACGATATAAAAACTGTGAGACATCGGAGTTAGCATTTTCAGTTAATACGGGCTACATTTCGATATTCACTGCCAATACTGAAAATCTAGTGTTCGTGACGTAAACATATAGATTTTCAATATTGTAAGTGAATATCAGCACGCAACTAGGGTGTGTAATAAAGCCATAAGCGAAATGGTTTACTAGACCATAGGAAATAAGATTGAACCGGGCCATTTCACTTACAATTTTATTTTACGTCCTATTAACCGAAAACGCCATTTACTCCAATGTTTTACAACTTAATCCACTACTGTTAATGCCACTGTAGATAACGCATAATGTATTAATTAAATACTGACCATAAACTTAGCTCTGCATGTACATAACCTTAAATTAACGATCAACGCTTGGCTTCTTCTTCTTGAAATTTAATGACATTTAGTCTTTAACAAAACACAATACGGCCAAATATAATATCATACCCCTTTCAGAGCAGAAATCACAAAAACGAGTAAATGAAAAGCAAAACGTCTAGGTAGGATAGCAAAACGTGGTCCGCGCGAATAACCCGTTAAGCAACCAAACGGTGGAAACAAACGGAGGGAGAAAAGCCGAAGTGAGCACGAAAGCGATTTTTGTAGCAACGGCAAACCTTACAAAAATAATTTTTACGCAAGACAAATTAATAGCGTTTTTCATTGGCAGAACTGGTGCGCACTCAGTGCACATTAAGGCCGTTGTACACTGATTTAATCTCTAATATTCAATAAGAATTATTCGCCAGTGATGAAATAATAATTCGGTATAGTTAAACGGCCTGACTGGCAAGTTTTATTAAGTACATCACAACGACGTTTCGACCACTAATTTGGGTCCTTTTCAAGTTATTTTAACAATGATGGATCATTGTGCGTCAATTATATAAAATTCGTGGCGGGTCGGAAAAATACGACGGTCTCATGTGAAGGCCGAAAAACTAGGATTAGTTTTTCGGCCTTCACATGAGACCGTCGTATTTTTCCGACCCGCCACGAATTTTATATAATTGACGCACAATGATCCATCATTGTTAAAATAACTTGAAAAGGACCCAAATTAGTGGTCGAAACGTCGTTGTGATATACTTAATAAAACTTGCCAGTCAGGCCGTTTAACTATACCGAATTATTAATCTCTAATATTTAAAGTAAAATGCAAATATTTCGACTGATAAAATACCCAGTACATATTTTACCAAATAGTGCAATAAAGAATATTGAGGATTTCATGATTTAACCCGTTTATATTAAACATACACATTACGTTGATTTGTGTACATACAACGGCTTTAATGTGCACTGAGTGCGCACCAGTTCTGCCAAAAAAAAACGCTATAAAATATATCCCGCACAGATCGACTACCATTGACCATGTTGGCGCACAAGAACATCCGTAAAGCCCCTTGCACAATGCCAGACAACAGGCAATAGGAACAGGAAATAACCAAAAATTCGTTAATTACAACCTAAAAAGTTTAAATGCTATGATTGGTTGGCAACAGGCAATAGGCACAAAATTTCCAACGTGACGGAAACTCTGTGTCTATTGCCTGTGTCACTGTTTATTATTCTGCATTTATACATGATTTCTAATTTCTATGCCCTGTTCCTATTGCCCGTTGCCTGGCATTGTGCAAAGGGCTTAAAGCTCGTTCTGCATTAATCGCAAGTAAGGCCGGTATTCATAATCAGATCTTATTTCAAGACCGTCTTAAGTAATATCTTAAGATGCTAATACGGCTCTGTGATTGGTTAATGACATCTTAAGATTGTACTTAAGATGGTCTTAAATATAAGAACCGACTATGAATACCGGCCTAAAGGTGCCTTTTCATGCAGCGAATTTTTCGCTGCGAATAATTTCTAAAGGTGCGATGGAAGTTAGAAATTCGGAAAACGGAATCTCGGAAAAGTAACAGAGAGGGGGTCAACCGATCAGAATCATCATTTTGTTTACGTACGTGTTACAAGGTTAGGTGATCTTTCTGGTTTATATGTTTAATGAGAAGAAGTATACACTGTTTTCGTGCTAATTTATTTTTAATAGTTTATTTCATGAATTAAAACATATCGCATGATCTCTATCTCTACAAAATAATATATAAATACACAATTTTTAACACATAAATAGTTAATGTACATACATACTGTCAGAGATGCAATAATTGTGGATTTCCGTTAGTCCGAAATTTTTGTGACTGAGTTCCTCATGAACTGATATTTTCGGAATACGGAAAAATGAAAAAATTTATTTTTATTATTTTAGAAGAAAAAATATACTTTCCGTAGTAGTACAAGCTATTAAAAAATGAAGCTTCGACGTATTTTTTATTATACTTTAAAATTATATAGAAATTTCTTTAATTTAAAAATAATTTAAGGTTAGAATGCCATTCCGTTTTCCGTAAAAGTTGTTCCATGAGGAACCCAGCCCTTGAAAAATCGGACCGACCAAGATGACCCCCTTTTCCTTACTTTTGCGAGATTCCGTTTTCCGAATTTCTGACTGCCATCGGGATGCACCCTAAGGGTGCGGTCCCATGGAGCGTATTTCGCGGAAGCGGAATCAGCGGATCGCCAATCAGGAGATTGTTCTGCTCGAATCCTTGTAAAGATCTTGTGGAAACGATGCTGTGATTGGCGATCCGCTGATTCCATTTCCGCGAAATATGCTCCATGGAATAGCAGCCTTATAATGGCTCCTGCACACAGAACGCGGCAGCGCGGCATTCCGGCAACGCGGCACCGCGGTAACCAATTACCGTCTTGCCTTTCCGTTCTACTTTTGAAAGTAGTACGGAAAGGCAGATGGTGATTGGTTACCGCGGTGCCGCGTTGCCGCAATGCCGCGCTGCCGCGTCCTGTGTGCAGGAGCCATATTATAGAGGAATAGCAGATTTTGCCGCAGGCGACTTGCGGCAGCCTTCTGATTGGTCAATGCACTCTACCGCACGGCGTTTCCGCGTCTATGGAGTCTTAGCATAAATCGGACACCACCAATCAGATTCCTTAGTTGGGTAGGGTTAGTATGAATTTATATAATTTGATTGGTGGTGTCCGATCAACACTGTGCGCATCTGAGATCACTCACTCACATGAAATGGTATGTACCTTAAAACTCGTGACTCGCGTTATGACGCGACGCGTGATGCCCTCGGTGGAAATTCAGCCTAAAGCCGGCTTCACACCTTAGCAGAAAGCAGAAAAGCAGAAGCCAATCAGAACTCTCACTCATAGTAGGCAGTATGTATTGGTAATATACCAATACATACTACCTACTATGAGTTACACTGTACGCATCTGGGATGCTCCCGCATCACACATCGCTACCACAGTATATACAGTAGCGCAACTCTGTGTCGGCACTTTTGATGTCATCGTGGATAAAAACCAACTGCGCATGCGTGAAGTAGGTAGGTAACCAATCATGATATTGATATTCCGTCTCACTTTGACTAATGGCAGAGAACGAGACGAACGTATTTACGTCTGTCGTAGTCGTTAGCGTAAGCAGACGTAAATCTAAAGACCCTTTTACAATGCCAGGCACTAAGCAACATTTATTCCTATCGCAATTATATGTGCTACATTATATGTATATGTATATGTATACATATAAATATATATATATATATATATATATATATATATATATTAAGGGAACAGGGGGTAGCCCCGGCCAGTGGGTAGCCCCGGACATTATTGAAATTCAAGTATACCGCGTATCTATGGCCATTGTTTAAACATTCTAATATGCCCTTCTGCGTATCTCGAGATATGCAGAATGTTTAAACAATGGCCATAGATACGCGGTATACTTGAATTTCAATGATGTCCGGGGCTACCCACTGGCCGGGGCTACCCCCCCTTCCCTTATATATATATACAGGGTGTCTCATAATTATGGCATAAACTCTCGTGAGCAGGTAAAGCGGACGAAACTGAGCCGAAAAGTCATCTACCATTTTGTAATTTTCGCAATAGTTTACGAGATATAAATGTTTAAAAATTGCCGTGTTAGCCCGGCCCTTCGCCAAATACAAGCACGCGGCGAGATACGACCGCCCAGCGTCATTGTTTCCAAGATCGCGAGGAGTTGTTGATAAAAAACAGGGGGACAATTGCAGCTCAGAACTGCCATTTGTAGGCATTGCCGCGCGTAGTAAACAACTCCTCGGATGCCGACGCTGGGCGGTCGTATCTCGCCGCGTGCTTGTATTTGGCGAAGGGCCGGGCTAACACGGCGATTTTTAAACATTTATATCTCGTAAACTATTGCGAAAATTACAAAATGGTAGAGGACTTTTCGGCTCAGTTTCGTCCGCTCTACCTGCTCACGAGAGTTTATGCCATAATTATGGGACACCCTGTATATATGTGTGTATGTATATATCAATGTGTTTTTAAAAAATACATATTCAGATATAAACTCTCTCCCGATTTCTGCGTGGATGAAAACCAACTGCGCATGCGTGAACGAGGTAGGTAACCAATCATGGACCTGTTCTTTTTAGCCGCAATGCTGCACCGCAGTGCAATGAGTTAGGCTGAGTTTCCACTGAGCGCGTCACGCGTCGCGTCATCCAATCAAAACATCCCATTTCGATCCCGTCACAAGAATGTAATGAAATGGGATGTTTTGATTGGTTAACTTGTGACGACGCGACGCGTGACGCGCTCAGTGGAAACTCAGCCTTAAAGCGAGAAAAAGTATGTCTGTTTCGTTTTAATTTATTGCACTGGTGTAGCAGTAAAGTGGAGAAGAACAGGCTCCATGATATTGATATTCTGTCTCATTTCCTCTCTCTGTTTGTTTACTCTCTCATAACCGTTTAATTTTCAATTTTCTAATGTAAGTACTTTGAATATTAAAAATAATTTATGTAAAATTTAATTGTAATGCAAAGTTAGTTTTTTCATAAATACAAAAAAATTTTTATTTATTTTTTACTGAATAATTTCTCAATCGCTATTTTTCATCAATTATTTCGAATAAAATATGCCAGAAATTGAAATTTTTATCATAATTTTTTAAATTATAACAATAAATAATGTAATGACAAATAAAGTAAATAAATGGAAGCGTCTCAGATGCGCACAGTGTAAATCGGACACCACCAATCAGATTTCTTAGTTGGGTAGTGTTAGAATGAATTTATATAATTTGATTGGTGGTGTCCGATCCGCATCTGGGACTCACTCCTAAAGCCCGTATCAGACTACGCATTGGAGATTGAGATTATAAATTGGAGATTAGAATTTAACCAATCAGGATGACGCAGGTTAAAATTGAAATTAGAGATTGCTTAAATTCTAATCTCCAATTCACAATCTCAGGGCCACCGCACAAGCTCTTGCGTAAAGCGTTACGTTACGTTAAGTACAGATCTTAAACATAAATACGTACGTAAACTTAGACTTCAGTCAACGCACAAACAAAATCTTAACGCGTAGGCTACGCAGCTTACGTTATGATTTTATTTGTGCGTTGATTGAAGTCTAAAGCATCATCTACAATGGCCATAGCAGTAAGATTGTAAGCAAATCAACCAACCACAATCAAGTTTTCTTAAGCATCGTCTACAATGGCCGTAGCAGTAAGATCGTTAGCTGATCGATCAACACAATCAAGTTTTCTTATATATTCTTGACTTTCATTGGTCGATCAGCTTACGATCTTACTGCTACGGCCATTGTAGACGGGCCATTATATATTCTTGACTGTCGTTGGTCAATTTGCTTACGATCTTACTGTTACGGCCATTGTAGACGGGCCATAAGTTTACGTACGTATTTATGTTTGAGATCTGTACTTAACGTAACGTAACGCTTTAGGGTGAAATCACACGATACAGGAATCAGCGAGCGGAACAGAGGATGCGTGATTCGAACAGCCAATCAGCGCTCTTCCGCATTTTTCTCTCCCGCATGATTGGCTATTCAAATTACGCATCCTCTCTCCCGCACGCTGATTCCCGTACCATGTGATTTTACCCTTACGGAAGAGCTTGTGCGGTGGTGAGGGAGCGGTCCCATGGTGCGGAATATGCGCAATGCGGAATTGGCGGAACGCTCGTGATTGGTTGGACACTCTGTACGCTCATTCCGCAAGTTTGCTTTCCGCCAGGTTTGATTTTCTCGTGTCCCATGGAGCGCAACTTGCGGAAGCGCAATTGACGCTTGCCAATCAGAAATTCATTTCTGTATATTCTTGTGTCCACAGAAATAGCGCATATTATTGGCTGGTATAAATTGCGCTTCCGCATTTTCCGCTCCATGGGACACGAGAAAATCAAATCTGGCGGATCGGAACTCAGAATGACATATGTGAAGAATAATATTAAGCTGTAACCTATAAAACGTAGAGCATACCGTTTTAATAACTGTTATAGACTGCTGAGATATTTTTCATCTCTTCAATTGAAAAGGATTCTGACAAATTGTTTCTAATTATTAGCTTATTAATAAATAAAAAAAAGACAAGTACGTGTGTTTTCGAGCAACAAAATATACGTCACAAAATTATAAAGTTGTATGCGTTGTACAACATTCTTTTAAAAAAGAAAGTAATAAAAAACAACGCAAATATTGGGTGCGACCTATATTCAGTATTGAAAGAAGATTTGCACAAGGAGCGAGTGATAATCTTGTGAAGGAAATGACAATTGACGACACAGAGAAATATATATGTAGATTATTTCAGAATATCACCTCAATTATTTGAGAAATTATTAACATTAGTGGGATCAACTATTGCTAAGGAATACGCTATTCGTGAATCAATTTCACCTGACATTCGACTCTAAATAACATTGCGTTATTTAGCTCCAAATAGCATTGCGTTATTTACAATTCCGTGCATTCACTGCGGATTGCGGATCGGAAAAACTGCGGAATGAGCGTACATACAGAGTGTCCAACCAATCACGAGCGTTCCGCCAATTCCGCATTACGCACACTCCGCACCATGGGACCGCTCCCATAGAGAACGGTCCCATGATGCGGAAATCCATAGCGGAACGGAATTTGCGGACCCTGCGCCACCAATCATAGACTTTTCGCTGAAAGCAGAATGTCTGTGATTGGTCGCGCTAGATCCGTGCGTTCCGTTCCGCTATGGATATCCGCATCATGGGACCGCTCCCTCAATTTCCATTCTCCAATGCGTAATCTTATACGGGCTTAACCGACGTTGGTGAAATTAGCCCTTAAGGTGGAAGCACATAAAATTGCAGGAGCCATGAACACGAATGCAGAAGTCATATGCGCATGCGCTATGGTGTCTGCATACTGCCCATGGCTTCTGAATTTTCAATCTACATAAAAATACATAAGCATAGTTTATGTAGATTGAAAATTCAGAAGCCACAGCCATGGGCAGAATACAGGCAGATACCATAGCGCATGCGCATATGGCTTCTGCGTTTTGCTTATGGCTCCTGCAATTTTATGTGCTTCCACCTTTAACCGTCAAAGCGACAGCAGCTTCAGTTGGCATCCTGCAAAGTTACTAGGACGATTCGATATTCGATTAACCGGAGCTTGGTGAAAGTGGCCCTCTCCGCCAGCTACATTCCCGCGTTTTTGCTCAACGTTCTCACGTTTCGTTCGCTCTTTGCTTTGGTCTCACTGAGCTGCTTTTCGTCCGCTAAACGTGCCTATAATATATTTCAGTACAACATGGAGACCGTTAGCGGTAAACAAAAGGGAACTTTCATTTATATACATGATGGATACACATATAATATTGATAAGCGGATAAAGAACAGATATAGATGTTCAATACGTCGTGCAACAGGATGTTGTGGTATGGCAAAGATAATTGATGGGCAAGTACGTGTGCAAACTTTACATCAACATCCACCAGATACTAAAAAATTGGAAAAGTCTAAATTGCAGAACGAAATGTTACGTTTATCACGAGAATCGCTTCTGCCACTGAAGGAGATTTTTGATAACGTTTCTCGAACGTATATTGTTTTGTACTGTTATAAATTTAATTACAAATTTAATTTGGTATTATTAATCCACTTATTTGTAATAATTTTAGAAATCTAGAAGTAGCTGCACATATATCATTTAATTCTATGAAAAGTGTAATGGCTCGAGAACGAGCTAAACAAAGACCTCCTATACCATGTACCTTTCAAGCCTTATGTGCTGCTTTAATAAAATATGAATGGATTAAAGAGTTTTATAAAGGAAGTGTAGTTGCACAGGATGGTAGCATGGCTGCTATATTTTCGAACGATGTACTTATTAATGCCTTGAAAACAGCTACAGAAATTTTTGTTGATGGAACATTTTCGGTAAGGTGCTTCTTTAAAAAAAAATATTTTTTTTATTTTTGAATGCATTAATACTTTTATATTCGTTAATAATATTTCTAAGATAATCGCTTATATAATAAAAGAAAAATTTTATTATTTTCATATTTAAATTTTATTATATTATATTATTATAGAGTTTTAAGTTATTTATCATTTACAGGTTGTCCCCCGCCATCCGTACATGATTCAATTATATACTGTACACATACGTTATAAAAATACAGTATGTTATACATTTTTATTACATATTTTTCTTATGAATAAAGGCAGATGTACATAAAATAAAACAGCTAATTTAAATACATAAAAACGAACACAAACAAATTTTAACTGCTCGATTTTATTTTATGTACATACATCTGGATCCATCGATTTTATTTTAACTTGTTGTCATGATTTTTGATAATAGGGTATTGCTGTTTTCTTTATATTATGTGAGAAACGAACATTTGCTCTTTATCAAGCAATATGGGAGAAAATAATTGAAATTGTTCCAGACGTAAAAAATAATGTCAAATTTATAATGGGGGATTATGAACGCGCAACAAATAAAGTCCTTCATAAATGTTTCCCCAAGCCAGTTTGAAAGGATGCTGGTTTCATTACAACCAAGTAAGTCAATTTAAAATAATTTATCATTTTACTGAGTTATATTATTTATTCATGTGAGGATTCTTATTTATTAAATTTTTAAAACTTGCTCCTTTTTTTAAACTCGAAGGCTGTGCTGCGCAAATGGCGGCAACTTGGTTTGAAAAATGCCCCAAGAAGATTAATAACGATGGTTATGTCTATACCATTAATACCAGCCAGTTTATTTGAACAAAGCTTTACACTATTACAATATATAGCTGATACCATATCTGGTGACTACTCTATGATATTACAATTTATGTCTTATTTACGTAAAACATGGTTGCCCGCAGCAAATAAAGTCTCTGTATATGGCTGTCCTGTTCGTACAAATAATATTGTTGAGAGTTTTCATAACACGATTTCAAAGAAATTCGGGAGTAGACATCCAAATGTATGGATATTTATTGGTGAGTATTTTATGTTATAATAGTAGTAAATTAGAAATAATATATCTACTTTATTTACTTTATGTTACAGAAAATTTGAAAAAAGTAATTATTGATCAAGAAATTGATCTTCGTCGCTTACAAAATAATCTTCAGGCACGTAGACCTCAAACTCGAGCTAATAGAGAAAGAAATAATATAATACTGCAGAAACAGAAGGATCTTGTAGAAAATAGGTAATATATCAGTTACAGAAAATTGCAACTAAATCTATGAAAAATTAGTTTCTACAGTTAATTGTATGTTAATGCTAATATCTAAAAATAATTATTTATTTCTTACAGATTACCACTGTTAGAGTTTTTAGAATCATTTAGTCACTTTCATGAAACTTATTTATATAATTTGGACATGATTGACGAAGGTAATTATTTTTTGAAATTCAGAAATATATTACAAACGTGTATAAAACATAAATTTTTTTGATTTTGATGTTCGATAGAATCACACAAAAAGAAGTTAAAGCATTCAAATATTTTTACTAATAAATATCATTTTATATCCTCAATAAAATATAAGTTTATTGTAAAAAAACTATCGCATTAATCAGAGGTATACGTTTCTACTGACGCAAAAGTATTCTATTTTTTTTATCTTTATTATATGTATGTTAGTACTAGTCGTACTTAAAAAATTACATATTTTTTAAAATATATGTACTTTTCTATAAAAATTATGTAGAATATTAGTAACTTTATAAATAAAATATTAACGAACTAAATACATACATTTTTATGAATAGAAATATGATTTATTAAAGCGATAACTTACAATAAACTTACCTAGAATATTTTATGAACAATCTGATATTTTGTGATTTTAATATATTTTTTATTTTTAAAAGCGATATGATTATATATTGACTTCTTTCATCTAATTCAATTGGATTTTTTAACCAAGACTCTTGCATTACAGAAATTATAACCAGTGAAAACGATAATTATGAAATTTGTACCGATTTTCTGTCAGAAAGTTGCAATTCTACATCGGAGGAACGTATGTATTTTAATTAATATTACATCACGAGTATTATATTATATATTACTCTACTATTAATTCGTATCTCTTAAAACAATTTTGTAGCTCTGAGAATTGCTAACAGTAATATAAATGCAAACATTTCCGGAGATTTACTTACATTAGTGCAAAGACAAGATTCTGTTGAAAATGAGCAGTTACAAGACGAACAATTCACTTCCGAAAATGCAACTGATATGGATGTCACAATCAACAACACAAGAAATTTTACTTCAGCTAATCCGATAATTACAACGGAAGACACACAAAATACAAATAACATTTCCAATTTATCACAATCTAATAATGAATTTGACGAAGGTATAAGTTAGATATATGACATATTTTTAGTAAACAGTAAAAACACTAAAAATATAGTTTGATTGTTATATAGTATAACACATCGTTTCGAAATTTTTCAGAACGCATTTATAACATTCCAGAAGATGATTTTGGATATTGGTACGAAGATCAAGAAAGTACCTTAGAAAGCGACTGTGTACCCTATCACAAAGTCGAAAGACATTCTCTGGAAACGTGCAAAGAAAATCGAGAAACGAAGAGATCTGACCGTATGTGCACTGCTTGCATTGATGCTGAAGCGAATCAAGTTTTCATACCGTGCGGTCATATCTGTTGTTGTGAAGAATGTGCTAATCATATTATGCGCGAGAATGATAATGTTAAAAAATGTCCGATTTGCAAAGAAGAAATTTCAACGGTCTACAAAGTATATATGTCGTAAACAAATTTACATCTTATTCTAAATATATGAACATTTAGGATTGCCTATAACTTTTAATATTCAATCGGAGACATTTGTCGGCCATACTTTGAAAGATTCGTTTTTAATGTAACGGTATTATATGTATATGTTAAGCATTATGTACTACGTATAAAAGACTGTATGCAAGCTAATCTGAAACTATTGTTAGTTTTTCACAATGTTGTAAGGTAGAGTGCAATCATACCAAAATAATTTTTTCTTATAAGTGTATTTTACGTTAATTAATAATAGGATTTTGTTTTATGTTTTGTTTTAAACAAGAAAGAACGGGCGTACGTACTGCTTTTCAAATGTGAGCTATGTTTAAAAAAATAAGTTTTGTTTCATTCTCGTACTCTAAAGGATATAGAATTAAGGTTTATTTTATTGTGCAATATATAAGTTGCAATATAGTTTTAATTGTTTTGTGAATAAATTACTTATGTTTTGTAAATAAATTACTTGTATTTTGACTTTCAATCCTGCTTACAATACAATTCGAGTATTGTGTAAAAATTTAATAGTTTGATTATTGATTAATCTAGTTTTATACACACACGCGCTCTATAAAATTGCTCTAAACTACGCTTTAGAATTAAATTACACAGTAAAGTGCAAACATTATGCATATAATATTAATATTATATGCGTAACGTAAATATTAATAATATTGATATTACACATAATGTTAACGATAAAATCATTTTTGCTGTTTACATGTGTGTGCGTGCACGTGCGTATACCTATGCGTGTGAAAGTATTAAATCTATGTTAGAGACAGGAGAAAGATGTAAATAGCAAATATGGTTTCACCGTTAATATTATAGTCCACATTGTAACATTTGGACTTTATTTTATGTAATTTAATTCTGAATAAGCGTAATATTTATAATTTTTTATAGAATTTATGAACATTAAAGGAATTATGCTGCAATAAATTTGAAGAAACTCCATAACATTATACAAGGTTCTAGTAGCGAAGACAGTAAAAATAAATCGTCGCTTAAAAGAATCTCATATTTTGCAAATGGATTTATCGACTTTTGTTGAACTAAACTGAATCTTCTATGAACTGCGAGTGATCCACAAGACATGTCCTTCCTTGGCACCTGAAACATATAGTAAATAAACCTAAACAACTCTAGTACTATATGTGACAGCAATTATGTTTAAATAATTCGATAGGCATTATGTAGGGTAAACGGTACAGTAATTGACAAGGGTACAGTGATTGACACTTACATGACATATTTGTACCGTAGAAGACAAACTACTCGCACAATGAATCATAAAGTACTTACGTAAAGTAATCAAAAAGAACTGTCGTCTTCAGTATCTTACAATTAATCGCGCGATGAACAGTTCATCTATTATGGGTACAAATATAACAGTGTCAATCACCTTATGCTGTCAATTACTGTATCGTTTACCCTAATTATATAAAAGTCATTGTAATCGAATCACACACACACACACACACACACGCGCCCACACGCGCACACACACGCACACACGCACACACACGCACACACACGCGCACACACACACGCACGCACACACACACGCACACGCACATATTTGATCACATATATATTATATTGAGGTTAGAAAAACTGTCACGGAATAAGTTTATATTATCAATGTATCAAAGTGACATAAATACACTTACCTAAAATTTAACACATATTGTGAAAATTTAGTTAATTGAATAATTGAATAAAGAGTTACATAGATTACTTGAATAAAGGATTTACATATATTAGATTACTTCTTATCGGCACTGTGTCCGATCGGCACTGTGTCCGATCCGCACTGTGTCCGATCCGCACTGTGTCCGATTACTACTGTGTCCGATCCGCACTGTGTCCGATCTGCACTGTGTCCGATTGCAACCACCGTGTGTCCGATCGACACTGTGTCCGATCCGCCTTGTGTCCGATCTGCACTGTGTCCGATTGCAACCACCGTGTGTCCGTTTCCTACTGTGTCCGATCGACACTGTGTCCGATCCGCACTGTGTCCGATCCGCACTGTGTCCGTTTCCTACTGTGTCCGATCCGCACTGTGTCCGATTGCAACCACCGTGTGTCCGATCGACACTGTGTCCGATCCGCACTGTGTCCGATCTGCACTGTGTCCGATTGCAACCACCGTGTGTCCGTTTCCTACTGTGTCCGATCGACACTGTGTCCGATTAGCACTGTGTCCGATCCGCACTGTGTCCTTTTCCTACTGTGTCCGATCGACACTGTGTCCGATCCGCACTGTGTCCGATCTGCACTGTGTCCGATCGACACTGTGTCCGATCCGCACGGGCGCGGAGATCGCGGGGTCACGAAAATGACCCCCGTACCGGGGGGCACGGAGGTCTTAGCCGAAGGCTGAGTCGCGGAGGCCGTTTCGGGAGACGTGAAAACAACGACTCGCCGAGGCGCGACGCGATACCACCGACGGGCACGAAAACCGCGGGGTCATAACAATGACCCCCGCGCCGAAGGGCACGGAGGTCACAGCGGGCAACCGAATCGCCGAACACGTTTCAAGGGCGACCCGAACAACATCCGATCGACTCGCGACGCGATATTGATAACGGAAGCGAGTCTAGCGGGGACAGACGATGACCCCCGGATATCGGAACCGAGGGAGCCCGGGGAAAATCGGCGGGTGGAAAGTTGTTAGCGGAGGCGCCGAAACGAATCCGCAGGGTCGGCGAGACCACTCCATCGTGAAATACCCGAACCCGGGAACCGGAGGAGCGGGGTCCAGCGGGACCCATGCCGATGCGTGCGAGTAGAGATAAGGCGTAGATTGAGAACCGCAGGCGCATTTGGTCATAAGACGTAGATTGAGAACCGCAGCCGTCACCGGCGACGAAAACAGGCAAAAACTAGCCAAAGAAAAGTGAAAGCGGGTAACACCTGGCACGGAAAAGTACCAGGATGTGAATAACAACCCGATGGTAGGGATAGATATCCCGAGGTGGGATAGCCGAGAGCGCTCGGCAACTCGGGGCAGTCGCTCGGATACCGCGATCGGGGTAACACGTTATTAAGATTCGCTCATAGTTCGGACTTAGCGCGTAGTTTAGCACCGTGGTATGTAACAACCGGCACTCCCGCGTACTAGCGCGTTAAACATAGCATTGTAACAACGTTCGACGAAATGTGTCAACGTGGAATCGTGAATCACAACGACGATCTGAAATAAATCAATCGTTTGTTAATATACGCAGTGTCAAGTTAATTTCGCATTACTTACCTGCCACTTACCTTGTCCCACGGCATCGATCCAGCGAAGTCCAGCGGCGTTCCAGTATGCGATAAGGCGAGGATCTGGGACAGTCAGCGGCCGTTGAGATCCATCCGGGGCGAGAAGATTTGCTAGCGCGACGTTCCAGTATGCGATTCTGCGAGGATCTGGGATAGTCCGCGATAGTTGAAATACACTCGGGTGAAATACCTGAAACGGAAATTGATCGATTAATTGAGCGTATCCATTATCTACTTACCTGGTGATCCGGGGGTGGTCCCACGTTGTCCATCGATGATCCAGCAGTGGGGAGGCAGCGTCGGGGCGTCGAGACATCCTGCGTCGAGAACCTGAAAATAAGAGAGAATTAATGTGATATCGTTGCAATATCGTGTCATGATTTCGTTACTCACCTTCTCGGTACACATGGGTCAAACCGAGT
This sequence comes from Temnothorax longispinosus, assembly GCF_030848805.1. Classification (NCBI taxonomy): domain Eukaryota; kingdom Metazoa; phylum Arthropoda; class Insecta; order Hymenoptera; family Formicidae; genus Temnothorax; species Temnothorax longispinosus. The sequence continues at coordinate 12,947,833 of NC_092363.1, read as the reverse complement.
GGCGACCGTTTGATAGGCAAATCTGGCTGAAATCTCACATTTTCGTGTGATCCACGTACCCGGAGAGTGACGTCCGGTCACAACCTAACATGACCGGCTGTAACTAGAGTCCTAAATAAATAATCATTTATTTGATTTATTTATTTGATTATTTAGGACTCTAGCTGTAATCAACCAATCAAAAGTAGGAACAATATAGAAGTCTGTGATGCCGCCGCCGCCATCTTATGATCGTACATACATACGCCCTGCTGTCTATTGGTCTATAACCGACCAATCAGAAGGAGAAACAAGTTTGCGTTTCTCTACTAATATAGGACTCTAGCCGTGGGGATTCTCCTTTCTGTGTCTTCTGATCGCTTGGTGGGGATAGAAGTCTAGAGTGGGGATTAGTAGGGAATAGATGGGCTAGACGTCTATCACCACCAAGCGATCAGAAGACAGAGAGAGGAGAATCCCCACGGCTGTCTGCATCGTCGATCTTCGAACGCGTGCTCTCACGGCAAGGGCCAGTCTATCTATATAAGTCTATGGTCTCGACTATAGAAATCTGTTTGTCCTCACGCACAATAGGCCTTGAAATCCCCTCTCAACATCTCTTTTTCTTTCTTTTTCGGCTTTCCCCTACATTTCGAACAGCTGCTCCGATCAACGGAACCTTATTCTTCTCGTGTATGTTGTGAGAGAAACATATATTCTTGTGAAATATGTCGAAGAAGGTTTGTGTTTTCTGCGACAAGACTACTCAAAAAATTTTCGATTTTACAAACGAAAAATTAGAAAAGTGTGCACCGATTTTAAATATTCGGAAAGAGTACAAGTTGAAATTTTCGAATGTGGCGCTACCGAAAATTAATAATTCCAGTGAAGGATATCATTCCGCTTGCTATCAAAATTTTACTGCGTTAAATAATAAATATAAAAAAGATGCAGGAATTGAACCACAGCAATCGACATCTCGTGAAATTGACGAAGGAGTTGCATCAACTTCTAGAGGGTAAGTTTAATTCGTTTAATAAGTAAAAAGCAAAGTGTGAATTGAAAACAAACCCACATTACGTACGTATATTCGCGCGCAATTTCATGTGTGTTGCGTAAACAGAGGGTCGTTCACCTGACGATTCGAATACAATGGTTAGTTTTATTTTCACGAATTTGTCCTTGTATACATTTGAAATACAGAGTTTATACGCGCTAGCAAAAAGTGAACTGTTCTTTTTTACGTCTACTTTATTAAATTAAGAAGACACGAAAAACGGTGTTTAATAAAAATTACGTTTGGATTTTTTATAGCTCCGAAAGTACAGAATGTTCCGAAAGGGTACAAGCGCCTAGCGATGATGATACACTCGATTTGGAATCCAGGTAAGAATCAGAGAATTATTTGTTTAAGTATCAAAATTGTTCATGACATAATTTATTGTATACATGCATGCATTGAATGATTTTTAATATTTTTTCAGCAATGACAATATCGAATGTACGAGTGATGCGCAACCGTCTGATGGTGCTCATAAGAAAAACAAAGAAATCTTGGACGAAAATAAAATCGAGGTAGATGACGATGGCACTACTGACGACAGTGGATCATGTGCATTATCCGATAAGAAACGAAAGAAAATTAAAAGTCGGTGGTACAATGCTACATTGTGTTCAAATTCAGAAGTAATAGGCAGATTAAAATCGATGGCAATAGAGTTAGGCGAGCTCGATATTGTTTCACGAATTGGAGAGAATAGTAAACATATTTTTTACCATCGGTTATGTAAAATATTATTCGAAAATACATTGCGATTAATTCGTATAGCTAAAAAGGAACAAACTGAATGGCATCACATTCGACATGAAAACAAAGAAGCATTTTTGTCGTTGCTGAATTTGTACGAGTAAATATAATAATTAATAAGCAGAGTTTTTTTGTCGTATCTAAAAACTTTGTTCAGTGATGATTTGTTAAGCGATTGCACGCAGTAGATTCTGAAAATGTATGTGACACACAACATTTAGAAGAAAGATTATTGAGTATTTTTAAACGACAAATTGCAATCCGTTTCGTGAAAAATACCGAAGTTGTGGTGCCATATGGTGCCACTATTTTGGAAACCGATCTACCTCAAATTAAAAATGACGATGAAATTCGCAGAGCAGCTCAACAGTTACGAAATGATATATTGAATATTCCTGTAACGAAAATGTCAGAAAATTATACACTGGAAGATTGATTAAGGGCGAATGCGAAATTCCATTGTTATTGCGTACATTTATGTCTACACTTTTATGCGGAACAAATGTGAGACGAGAAAAAAGCGAATACATGCAGCGCTCAATATCATCGATATCTCAAGACATGATTTTTTCTGTGCAGAAAGGCTGAATAAAAACGTCTAAACACATAACGCTCGGCCTCGCTCTGAAAAGTTTGACAAACAGCAAAAAAGTTATCAACATGCATGTTCATAACTTGCATGAATCATGATTAATAAACTCGGCCACTGCTGTATTACAGCGTCCTTGAAGGAATTGAAACGGAGGCAACGTTTACTAGCATGAATGCAAATGAATTATGCCCCGAAGATGTACGCCGCGTACCTAATTTGTCTACGGGTGTCGCTTTTAATAATTTTGATAGATTTGTAGAGACTAGTTCGGGTAAAGATACGTTACATGACACTGTCGGGATTATTTTTCAGAATATTGATGACAACGTTGTAGATACAACTGAGCGTTTTGATTCTGATGTTCACTCAATTTCTGAATTTTCAGATGATTCTAATGAACCGAAAACTAAAAAAAGACGACGAACTCTAGATGCCGTGACATTTGATATTGAACCGTACTTGAAAAAGTTAAAATTACATGAAACTCTGTTATCACCTGCAGCCCCTCAACGCGTAATTTCACCATACTTTATGAAATCTATGACAGATGTAAATATTTCGTGGATGTTATCGCATTATTTACAATTAGCAAATATTCCCATGTGGGTAGGATACAATAGCATTATTTTCAAAGATCTTGGTCAAAAACAAATTATTTCATACTTAACAACTATTAACGAGTCTCCGACCAGCATCGCTGTTGTTAAATTAACACTCGATTATTGCTTAAAGATAAAAAACGAATGTGCCCAAAAGTATATTCAGGTTACGTATGATTTAGCGGTTGCAAAAGAGGCTATATGATTTGACCAGTTCGTTAAGTTTCGTTGTTATTCGTTTAAGGGTCGACAGGAGTAAGAGTGGAGACCTCTGTCGGCTGGTCGGGAATTACGGATTTGTTTTTCCCAAAGTTTAGCCTAATTAATTAACGAATCTCATTTCACTTATGCTCGTTTTAATCAGTAAGATCAGCCACAACCCGGTACATAGCCGGATTTTGGAAAAAGAATCGAAATAAAATTTATAATAAATGTGGGGAAACACGCAGCTAGACACGGGTCAGGTTGGGTCAGCTGCGAGTCCGTATTTTATTTATAATAAATTTTTAAGAGCCAAAATGCAAAATCCGGCTATGTACTAGCTTGCGGCTGATCTTACTGATTAAAATGAGCTTAATTTTAATGAGATTCATTAATTAATTAGGCTAAACTTTGGGACAAATGATTCTCACTAGTAAGAGCAGCTTATGAGGAATTTCCGTGGTAACATACTGACAAGGGCTGTGTTCAGAGGTGCCAATGGTGCTGTTTTGCCCGCTCTGCCTGCGCGCCTGGTGGGGACACGCACACAGCTGACGGAGCCGTGTATGTACATGTGCGCTGGGCGCTCGGCGGCCTCGGCGCGGCTCGGCCAGCTTCGAGCGGGTAGAAGAACGCAGACATCGGATGTCTCGTTCTTCTCCGAGTTGTAGTTGTAGCATAGCCATAGCCGGTTTATCGAAATCCGTATGCGTTAGCGCGTCGGCTGACTTGGCTCGTCTATTATGTCTCGCATATCCCTTCTGATGTTGATTTATGAATAAAATATATATTATGACATTGCAGATGACAATAAAATACCCCTTCCCACACTAGGCGCGAGACACCATCGTGTGTCTCTTAATTATTTAAAAGTAATAAAACTAATGTAGGATTGACAATTCCGAGTGTTAGATGGGACACCGAACAGCACACAAAATAGTTCACAAACGGATATAGGTATATTCTTTTATATTAATGATACAAGTCTCTTTTGGTCGTTACAACACACCCCTCGCATGCTTGCACGTCTCTGACTCGACTCGCTCTGCTCAATCCTTACGCACACACACACACACGGCGACTGTCGCATCTCAAGCGACCAATCACATACACTCGGCGACTGTCGCATCTCAAGCGACCAATCACGCACGCTCACTCTCTCGTCTCTCTCCGATCGCGCAAGCGCTGTCTCTCTCTCTCGACGACCGATCTGCCAACTCCACACTCGGCCATTCTGCGTTAACATTCGCCCCGAATGTCTGGATCTTGTTCCTCGCCGGTAGACTCTTCTTCTCCGTTTGATTCGTCTCCCGAATCGGTGTGATCGCTATTGTACTCCAGTCAATGTTTAATAAAGTCTGCAGCCGTAGATGTTTCGGTTGGTCCCTCATGCTCTCCTACTTTGCGCACAACATAACGATCATTTCGCAAGACTCGAATTATCTGATAAGGTCCTAAATAGCGGTGAGCTAACTTGAGGCCTGGTCCTCGTTGAGTTCGACGAATAGCCACTACACGGAGAGAAAAAATAGGGAGTAATCCCATAGAGTTACTCTCCTAAATATCACATGGGCGCGAATCGAGCCTAAGGTCCGACTGCGCCAGTAACTGTACCGGTGGCGCCACCGATTTTCTACTGACAAATCATTGCACTAATATTTCCAGCGAGCTAACCGGAATTTTTCAGTATCGCTCATGGAATAGCTTCGGGTCGTCAAGTTCGTATGTATATATACAGGATAATAAATTTAAATACAAATATTCTTATTGATTACAAGTAATTTTATTGTACCTATTTGTTTATTTATCAGCATAGAAATATTTATTTATCATTATAGACATCCAATAACTTTCGTCTATAATACGCTTGCATGCATGTTAATAAGTTTTAGATACAAAATAACCAAAAAAGACAAAAGTGAGATCAAATTAGTGTTTTAATCTATAATCAACGTTTAACAATATATAACTTACCGTTTAACAATATATATATATATATATATATATATATATATATATATATATATATATCAAGAGACACGGTAGTGTCTCGCGCCAAGTACACGCGGAGCGAGACCGACCGTGACTCTTTTACGCGACGCGACGGGTTGCGAGTACCCGAGATGTTGAGATCTCGATAACGAGTGAACGGATCAAGTTCTAAGTAGGCTTGATCGATAGCTTGGGGTCCAATTAGGGGGGGGTTTCTCTCATAATATTCCGCTACGTGCCCTACGAGCGGAGATATTGCGACGCAAAGTCCAAATGTGAAAATTTTTTATTAAGATACGTCGTCGTCGTCGTCTACGTCGACCGCTCTCATCTCAATATTATTATGATTATCAGAGAAACGTTACTTTCACTTTTTCGACGCTGGCGGCGCAGGTATCGCCAGTTTCGATATCGCGCGCGTATTTCGAAATTAGGTCGATAGACTTATCGGTCAGGAGGAAGATTTCTATTTAGGTAAATTAGGTAATATATAATATATATTGAGTCAACGGAAAAGAAGGTTCTCTACGCTTGGCAGAAAGTGCCGCTAGGGAATTTTTAAGTCGATTCTTATGAATCAAGCTTGAATTCGATGTCTAGGTATCCCAGGTTGCCGATGACGAGGTCCAGATAGTGCGCTTCATAGTTTTCGGTGTCCAGGTGTAATAATACGTTGAATTCGATGTCTACGTGTCCCAGGTTGCCGATGACGAGGTCCACATAGTGCGCTCCGTAGTTTTCGGTGTCCAGGTGTAATCGTACGTTGAATTCGATGTCTACGTGTCCCAGGTTGCCGATGACGAGGTCCACATAGTGCGCTCCGTAGTTTTCGGTGTCTACGTGTATTAATACCTTGAATTCGATGTCCACGTGTCCCAGGTTGCCGATGACGGGATCCAGATAGTGCGCTTCATAGTTTTCGGTGTCCATGTGTAATCGTACGTTGAATTCGATGTCTAGGTGTCCCAGGTTGCCGATGACGAGGTCCACATAGTGCGCTCCGTAGTTTTCGGTGTCTACGTGTATTAATATCTTGAATTCGATGTCCACGTGTCCCAGGTTGCCGATGACGGGATCCAGATAGTGCGCTTCATAGTTTTCGGTGTCCAGGTGTAATCGTACGTTGAATTCGATGTCTAGGTGTCCCAGGTTGCCGATGACAAGGTCCACATAGTGCGCTCCGTAGTTTTCGGTGTCTACGTGTATTAATTCCTTGAATTCGATGTCCACGTGTCCCAGGTTGCCGATGACGGGATCCAGATAGTGCGTTTCATAGTTTTCGGTGTCCAGGTGTAATCGTACGTTGAATTCGATGTCTAGGTGTCCCAGGTTGGCGATGACGAGATCCACATAGTGCGCTTCGTAGTTTTCGGTGTCCAGGTGTAATAATACGTTGAATGCAATGTCTAGGTGTCCCAGGTTGCCGATGACAATGTCTAGATAGTGAGCTCCGTAGTTTTCGGTGTCTACGTGTATTAATACCTTGAATTTGATGTCTAGGTGTCCCAGGTTGCCGATGACGAGGTCCACATAGTGCGCTCCGTAGTTGTCGGTGTCTACGTGTATTAATATCTTGAAATTGATGTCTAGGTGTCTCAGGTTGCTGATGACGAGGTCCAGATAGCGCACTCCGTAGTTTTCGGTGTCTAGATGTAATAATATCTCGAATTCGATGTCTACGTGTCCCAGGTTGCCGATGACAAGGTCCACATAGTGCGCTTTGTAGTTTTTGGTGTCTAGGTGTATTAATAACTTTAAATCTGAATGTAGGACACGTAGATATCGAATTCGAGGTATTAATACACGTAGACACCGAAAACTACGGAGCGCACTATGTGGACCTCGTCATCGGAAACGTGGGACACCTAGACATCGAATTCAACGTATTATTATACCTGGACACCGAAAACTATAGAGCGCACTATCTGGAACCCGACATCAGCAACCTGGAACACGTGGACATCGAATTCAAGGTATTAATACACCTGAATACCGAAAACTATGAAGCGCACTATGTGAACCTCGTCATCGGCAACCTGGGACACCTAGACATCGAATTCAAGCTTGATTCATAAGAATCGACTTAAAAATTCCCTAGCGGCAGAATCAAGAGACACGGTAGTGTCTCGCGCCAAGTACACGCGGAGCGAGACCGACCGTGACTCTTTTACGCGACGCGACGGGTTGCGAGTATCCGAGATGTTGAGATCTCAATAACGAGTGAACGGATCAAGTTCTAAGTAGGCTTGATCGATAGCTTGAGGTCCAATTAGGGGGGGGGGGGGTTTCTCTTATAATATCCCGCTCCGTGCCCTACGAGCGGAGATATTGCGACGCAAAGTCCAAATGTGAAAATTTTTTATTAAGATACTTCTTCTATCTACTTCTAACGCCGACGTCTTATATGACACTACAAAAAGGCGTGATATCCGTACAAAATTACCTTTTTCCAAAAAAAGGTAAAAAAATGCGCCAAGTACACGCATAGTAGTATATATGTATTATGTTGTTACCTCGAAAAAAACAAAGTGGTAGTATTATACCTCGAAATAACACCCTGTACATATTGTTTATACAATGCGTAATACTACAAAAAGGCGTGATATCTGTACAAAATTACCTTTTTAAAAAAAAAGGTAAAGAAAGGCGCCAAGTACACGCATAGTAGTGTATATGTTGTTACCTCAAAAAAAAAACAGTGGTAGTATTATACCTTAAAAAAATCTAAGTAACAAGTGGTAGACGAAATCTTTGTATCTTAAAAAATCTCGAAAAAACCTAAACAGTAGTATCTTCACCTAAAAAAAAAAAAACAAAGTAGTAGTATTATACCTCGAAAAAACCTAAGTAACAAGTGGTGAACGTAATCTTTGTATCTCCAAAAATCTCGAAAAAACCTAAGCAGTATTATTTTTATTTCCAAAAAATTATTACTCAAGTGATACACATCACAAAATTACGTTACCTTATCAAAAAATGAGTCGCGCTTCAAGTGATCTATTATTACAATTACAAAAAAGAAATGATATCTCTTTTTAAATTACAGCGCCAATTACAGAGAACATATATTTTTCGAGATACAAAGATTACGTCTACCACTTGTTACTTAGGTTTTTTCGAGGTATAATATTACTACTGCTTTTCTTCGATTAGAATAAAAAATTGAATCATGAAGAATTATATACACAGAGGTAACAGTACAAAAAATAAAAATATTTTATTAAAATACATAAATTTTTCTTGTCAAAAAACTTGGCGCTGCTAGAGAGAGAGAGAGAGAGAGAGAGAGAGAGAGAGAGAGAGAGAGAGACCTTTTACAAATGTAGATATTACTTATTCTATACTTATTCTATACTTAATTCTAATCGCTTTAAAAATCTAAACTTATCCTATACTTAGTAATAAGCCGCATTATTCACCGTCACACACACACACACACACACACATCGCCCACACCCACTCGCTCGCACATACACACCAGGCTGACCTAATTTTGAGGTCTATCAGCGCCAAGTTTTTTAACAAGAAAAATTTATGTATTTTAATAAAATATTTTTATTTTTTGTATTGTTACCTCTGTAATTCTTTGCGATGCGATTAAATCTTTTAAAATACATATATAAACTTTGTATGTAAATACCTTGTATTCCCTTGTTGGGTTTAAATATTTGTATTTTGTACTGTTACCTCTGTGTATATAATTCTTCATGATTCAATTTTTTATTCTAATCGAAGAAAAGCAGTAGTAATATTATACCTCGAAAAAACCTAAGTAACAAGTGGTAGACGTAATCTTTGTATCTCGAAAAATATATGTTCTCTGTAATTGGCGCTGTAATTTAAAAAGAGATATCATTTCTTTTTTGTAATTGTAATAATAGATCACTTGAAGCGCGACTCATTTTTTGATAAGGTAACGTAATTTTGTGATGTGTATCACTTGAGTAATAATTTTTTGGAAATAAAAATAATACTGCTTAGGTTTTTTCGAGATTTTTGGAGATACAAAGATTACGTCCACCACTTGTTACTTAGGTTTTTTCGAGGTATAATACTACTACTTTGTTTTTTTTTTTTTTTGAGGTGAAGATACTACTGTTTAGGTTTTTTCGAGATTTTTCAAGATACAAAGATTTCGTCTACCACTTGTTACTTAGATTTTTTTAAGGTATAATACTACCACTGTTTTTTTTTTTTTGAGGTAATTATGTATAACTGCAAAGATTTATTTTGATCACGATGCAGCTCGTATGCAAAACGTTCAGCGCGCTGCTGCTTGTTGTTTCGACCCGAAGCTATTCCATGAGCGATACTGAAAAATTCAGGTTAGCTCGCTGGAAATATTAGTGCAATGATTTGTCAGTAGAAAATCGGTGGCGCCACCGGTACAGTTACTGGCGCAGTCGGACCTTAGGCTCGATTCGCGCCCATGTGATATTTAAGAGAGTAACTCTATGGGATTACTCCCTATTTTTTCTCTCTGTGTAGATCGCCTTCTTTGTATCTTCTGGCTTCTTTTCGTTTGCGGTTGTATCCTTTATAGTTTTCCCGTTGAATCCTCTGGAGATTCTCGCGTGCACATTCTCAAAGATCATTCCTCTCCTTATCAAACTCACATGAAAGTTCTCTTGATAACATTTCGGTAAGTTCAGTGTCATCTCTCAAGCGTGGACCAACGCCAAACAGTAGTTTAAATGGTGTAGTTTCAGTTGATCGGCTCCACGTAGTATTAATGCACTGCTGAGCTCGCGTTAGATGCTTAAACCATTCATATGGTTTAGGTGCTGCCAACTTGGTTAGCAATGGAATTATTATTCGGTTTAGTCTCTCGACCTGACCGTTTGCTTTCGGGATGCCTGTGGTTATTAAATGCCTCTGGATATTTTCTTGCTTGCAATAGTCTTCAAACTCATGGGAGGTAAACGCACTTCCTCTGTCTGAAACGATGCAACGGGGATTTCCGAAAGTAACCGCTTGTCTCTGCAAATGTCCAATTACTTCACTAGTACCAGTAGTTTTCGTAGGATAAAGCCAGACGAATTTCGTAAAAGCATTAATGACCGCTAGCAAATGTTGATATCTTTTCTGAGTTGTGGGTAAAGGACCCATATGGTCTACATGGTATGTATCCAACGGGACACTACCTTTTTCTATCAAATGCAAGAACCCTTCTTGCTTGCCTTGCTTTTTCTCTGCTAGGATGCAGGATATACAATTCTGTATGACCTTTTCTACTTTTTTCTGCATGTTAGCCATCTAGTAATCTTGCTTTAGCAATGCTTCCGTCTTGGCGACCAAAAAGTGTCCTTTTTCGTGAGCACTTCTAACAATTTGAGTCTGCATTTTAGTCGGAACTACTAACCGTAGATATCCATCTATTTCTCTGAATAATAAATTTCCTTGTACAAAATAGTCTCCGGTTTTACCTTGTTTAATTGCCTTAAAGATTCCTTGAATCTCCTTATCTTCGGATTGCGCCTTTCTTAATCTCGCCAATATTCGTTACACTCTTCAATATTAAGACAGGCCGGGAGCGGATGCCGACTTAGGGCGTCCACGTGCGCCATGTTTTTCCCAGGGCGATGCTCGACAGAATATTGAAACTCCTCCAGCAACAAAATCCAATGCGCGACTCGTACGCAAAGATTCTTCTTGCTCATAGTAAGAGCGAATGCTCGGCAGTCGGTTACGATTGTGAAAGGGATCCCGAGCAGATACACGCGAAATTTTGAGAGTGCCTTTATAACAGCTAAGACTTCCAACTCGTAACTGGGATATTTTTCCTCAGCAGCAGTGGTTTTGCCATTTGCATAATAGACTGGATCCCACTTTTGATCTTCGGGACATTGCTGCAGTAGAATGGCTCCATAACCCCATTTCGATGCGTCCGTATGAAGTTCCGTTTTTGCCTCATGTCGATATAAAGTCAATACAGGTTTTTCACACAACAACGTCTTTAATTGTACAAACGCATTACGTTCCGCTTCTCCGAAATGAAATTCTACGTTAGCTCGCAATAAATTAGTTAACGGACGCGAAATGCTCGCATAGTTTTGGACAAATTTACGGAAGTAACTAGTCAATCCGATAAATCTTTGTAACTGAATCACGCTTGTCGGTTCAGAAAAACATTTTACTGCCTCGGTTTTACGATCAGAAGGTCGGATATTACCGTTCACAATCACATGTCCCAAGAACTCGACTTCTGGTCGCAAAAACACACATTTTTTCCAATTTATTCGTAAACCCGCTTCACTAGCGACTTTAAATACACGCTCGAGTTTGGTTATTCCGCTGTCTAAATCATTCGCGGGAATAATGAGGTCATCCATGTATACCAGAACTACACGTTCCCTAATAAGATCTTTGAATATCATATTTATATACTTTTGAAATATGGCTGGCGAATTGCATAGGCCAAATACGCGAAGAAACTCATACATCCCGTCTGGGACAATAAATGCCGTATATTTTCGACTAGACTCCTCCACCGACACATGGAAGAACCCATTTTCCAAATTAAGTGTACTAAATACCTTAGCACCCTGAAGCGCATCTAATTGATCCTCTATCAGAGGGAGAGGGTAACGGTCTTTCACTATCTTTTTGTTTATGTTTCTGTAATCGACACAAATTCGAACAGATCCATCTTTTTTCTTTACGAGGACTATAGGACTTGCATATTCCGAAATGGATGGCTGCACTATGCTATCTTTAATCCACTCGTCGATTTGCTTATTGACTAACTCTCTTTCAAACATCGACAAACGCCTCGCCCTCTCTGGTAGACAGGTTCATCGTCCTTAACTACAATTGACATTTTTAGATCAGACTCACATACTTGCTTAGGAACATAACTTGATACCAACTCCGTTATTTTCTCTTTATGCTCAGGTTTCGCCAGCGTGGAAAAATCCAGCTGAGTATCGCTCATGGTCTGTATATTTAACACCATCGATATCTCTTCCGCTATCGGATTAATATGTATGTCGCCGCCTTTGATATTTAATTCCACCTGTCCGATAAAATCAGTTCCTAGTAACAGATCATGTAACGCTAAGTCATCTGGATTTAAATGCACACACACAGTATAAACATGATTATCAACCTCTAGCATAGTCTTAACATAGCCTAACGTTTTATTATCTTTAGCACCGACTCCACGGAAAACAATAGAACTTTGGTTTAACGGAGGCGAACATAATTCGTCGTATTTCGATTTGCTCAACAAGCTAATGTCGCTACCAGTGTCTAAAAGAGCACATACCTTAGTACCGCCTAACTTAACCTCTTTAATACAAATCTGATTTACTGTTTGCGACTTCGCACAACTGCTTTTAGCAACTTCATTCTTCGCAGCTTCATTTCCGGCAGCCTCGTTCTTCTTCGGACATCTAGATGCCCTATGGCCTCGTTCCGCACACTAGAAGCATTTTACGCCTTCCGACTTTGATGGACACTGCTCCTACGTGAGAATGTTCGCCACAATTGAAACAGCGTCTTGACGGTTTCTTCTGGTCACTTCCGTGCTGACTCCCTGTAGATTTCTGATGACCCTCCGTCGTCTGTTGGTTAAAGTTGCGCTTTCCTTGTTTAGTCGAACTGCTGCTCGCTCTGTCACTTAACGAGATCTTCTCGAAGGCTTGCAATAACGTATCTATGTTGCCGAACGATTGCATGCGTGCGTGATCACGCAAATGCACATCAGGTATCTCCTCGACGATGTACTCTAAGATGTCTTCATCTGGGACGGCTATCTTGTTGCCCAAAATTATTTTGTCGTGTACGTACTCGTGAATAGATTCAGATTGTTTCCATTTTCGCTCCTCGAATTTCTTGCGTAATGTTACTTTACTCTGGTGGTACTGGAACATTTTTCTTAACCCCTTCAAAAGTTCATCGAAGCTAAATCTAATGTGCTCCGGTTTAGAATGAAACCACTCGCTGGCTCTTCCTTTAAGTCGCATTCCTACCAAGATCTTCGCCATGCTGTCATCTAGGCAATACGCCTCCCTCAGTAGTCTTGCTTGTCCTTCCCATGCCTCAAAGTCTCTAGGTGTACCATCGAAAGTGTTAAGTAATTCCGCAATACTGTTTACGTTGATCCTCTGCGTATTCACAGCTCCTCGCGTGTGATTATTCGCCGTCGTGAACTGGTTACCGACCGTCGATCCCGACACGCCAGCGCCTCTCTCTATGCGAGCACCCTCTTGAAAGCTCGACACTCCGCCGTAACCAAACTCTGCAACATGGCCGCCTTGGGCTCCCCATTGCGCGCCAATGCTATTACGTGCCTGGGCCTGTCGTAGTAACTCGATCTCTCTCTTAGCTAATGCCAATTCTCTTGCAATGAGCTCTTTCTCTCTTCGATGTAGCTCAGCCTCTTTCTGAGCTGCACTCGCGGTCGTAAAGCTCGTCGCTTTGGCATTCACTACACTCGCGACTTCTCCCGTCGCGTTAATTGCGATTTCTGACTGCTCACAGCCGCCCTCGGCATCGGTCTCTTCTCGCGACGCCATTACCGTTTTTCCAGTAACGCCTGCCCTTCGCAGACGAAGCAGCAGCTCTGCCTTCGTACCTGCCACAGCCAAGTTTTTCTCTTTCAGCAGGGTCTTGAGCTCCGTAACGTTGCACTCGTCCAACGGTTTTATTTCCTCGACACGACGACTTTCGTCGGTATCCAAGATGTCCTCCATCTAGCCTTTCTCGGGTCGTTCCTGTTGCTTGCTGTAATCCCGGACGAGCCCCCAATTGTAGGATTGACAATTCCGAGTGTGTTAGATGGGACACCGAACAGCACACAAAATAGTTCACAAACGGATATATATTCTTTTATATTAATGGTACAAGTCTCTCTTGGTCGTTACAACACACGCTCACATGCTTGCACGTCTCTGACTCGACTCGCTCTGCTCAATCCTTACGCACACACACACACGGCGACTGTTGCATCTCAAGCGATCAATCACATACACTCGGCGACTGTCGCATCTCAAGCGACCAATCACGCACGCTCACTCTCTCGTCTCTCTCCGATCGCGCAAGCGCTGTCTCTCTCTCTCTCTCTCTCTCTCTCTCGACGACTGATCTGCCAACTCCACACTAATAACAAAAAATGTTAGTAAAATTGATCAATTACATAAATAATATCTAATGAAATTATATTATCTTTATTTTGAAAATAAACTATATAAAAGAAATGAAAAACAGAAAATCCAAAGTTCACGCAGAGCAGCACCAAGCAGTTTGATTTCTATCAAACTCTTCTGAGCGACAGCTTCATTTATTAGATACATAAGTAAGAAAAATTTAAACTTGGTATAAACTGCGTTCCAATATTTTAATATCCAGTACTGAAAATCTAAAGTGTATGTATAACATTAACCATAGATTTTCAGTATAGACAGTGAATATCGGAACACGTCATATTTAACCCCGTACTCTTATGTTTTAATATGTAATTATGTATGAAATAAACAGGGTGATTTTTATTTCATGTGCCAATCACCTCCGCTATAATTATCTCAGAAAGTATTGATTTATTGGAAAAATGTTTCAGATAAAAGTTGGAGAGTTCAAAGAGGACCAATAGACAATTTTATTAGATTTTGAGTCCGGGACCTGTGTTAAGCCTAATAGGATCCAAGTCAAATTATTTAAATAGAAACCCCCTTTTTATGGTATCATCTTTTTCTACTAATTAATATGAACAACTTTTGTCTGAAACATTTTTTTATTTGCCTTATACTTTTTGAGATATTCAAGGAAAACTTGGTATTTTTTTCAATATTTAACATACAATAGATGTTTGTCAATAAATGTTCGTCGGAGTGAAAAGTGGTACAGGACTTTTTGACTTGATTTGGTTTCAAGAATATACTGTTGCAATAGTATTCTAATTTCTTTAAATAATTGTGTACACATGAAAGCTTCAAGAAAATGTATACACAAATATTTAAAGAAATTAGGGTATTATTGCAATAGCATATTCTTGAGACCATATCAAGTCAAAAAGTCTTGTATCATTTTCTTCTCCGACAAGCATTTATCAAGATATAAGCTAAATACTTAAGGTAGTTCGATGATGAACAACTTTTGCCAAAAGTGATAGGTTTTATTTTTTATATCAAAAGAAGGAACTCTCCTGAATCGATTAAGCCCAGAAAGAAGATAATTCACCGTCCCGTTCTCAAGATATTTAATTTCAAAATTAGGTGATTTTAACATTGGTCTAATAGGAAAAGAGATATTTTCCTATGAATAACACGAGTTTGCAAAAAATCTTTTGCCAAAAATGTCCGAACAATATATATCGATAGAAAGAGGACACTGTGAGGAAGCCTATAGTTGAAGGTGAACACGATCCACCGTACAGTTTTTTTTAATTAATAATTAAAGTTTGGTTTCCGGTGCTCAAGCGCTGATTTTCACAACTCGAGCGTGGCGACGTAGCAACGCCGCACGCTGGGATCGTCGGCGTAAGGTTAGGTGCACGTTAGGTGTGAGTGAGCGCAAAGACAAACAAGTGTACCAACCGCACGAACTGTTTGGCGTTGCCAAGTCGCTGCCCTCATCTCGTACATGAGGGCAGCGAGGAAAATTGTTTATGTAAAAAATTACATGCACCTTGTGGCGAAATTACTGTAGTTCAGTAAATCGCCATAATAACGCAATAATTCAATCGAAATAATCTCCGAAGTAGAGCACTCAAGAGTTGGCACAAGTTGAAAATTAGTCAAGCGACGCATTAACACACACTTTATTTTAATCTATTTCAGGTAAAATATTATTTTACAACGTAAAAATTACTTACTAATGGTCTTTTTACGTCGTTACGAAGCTTTGCAATGCATTATCCTATTTTTTTATGATCATATAAATGATTTGATAAAAAAATCATAAACATTGTTGTGACTTCGGCCCTTCATCATCGAACTACCTTAAAAAATTACCAAATTTTTCTTGAATATCTCAAAAAGTATAAGGCAAATAAAAAATGTTTCAGACAAAAGTTGTTTATATTAAGGCGGTTGGGCCATGTACCATATGAGTCAATATAAGGGCTAAATTTTATTTTAAGAAAAACCATTTTTATGGATATATTCTAGACACTTGTATAATTACTGGTTTTATAATGTAACTTTTCATTCGATTACGTATCAATTTATCTACTGATAAATGTAAACAGTTCAAGATTTGACTTCAGTTGACATTCGTACAAGAGAAATGTCGCGACATTGCATCTCTTCGCTGTAGGCAGCTATCATGCCAGTGCCATGTGTTTGAGTGAGGTTATGTATTGTGTTTATGTTAAAAAATAATGGAAGGTAACAAACAATTTCGATAACGGGAGATTTGCTTGCAAAAGAATAGTGCTGTGGAAAGAAAACACTACACGGCGCGGCGTTGCTACATGTTCACGTCGCGTACAGCTGATCGAAAGGCCGACAAGAAACGCGACGATTCATCAACTTTTGATTGACATTTTGGCCTTATTACACGTCAACGTCGTTTTGTCTTATACTTAACAAGTGCTAGAAGAATCAAATAATGTTATTTTCAGTTTTTTGAACTTGTTTCTTTACAGACAATGAGTGAAATTCTCGAAAAATGTATGTTTTCGGTACAATTTCCCATAAAACCTATGTTAAAAATGCCAACTTTGAGATTTAATATCTCCAAAACTAGACGTCAGATCTTCTCAAAATTGCAAATTTAAGTGTATTTAGGTTTTTTTTTATAACATATATTTAATTCGGATTTTTTTCTTTAACATGCTCTGATGGCTCAATCACCTTAATTAGTAGAAAAAGATGATGTAATAAAAAAAGGGAGTTTTTATTTAAAAAATTTGACTTGGACCCTACTGGGCTCAACATGGGTTCCAGACTCAAAATCTAATAAGATCATCCATTATTCCTCTATAAACCCCCCAACTTTCATCTGAAACATTTTTCCAATAAACCAATACTTTCTGAGATAATTAGTGAAGATAATTGGCATACAAAATAAAACTCACCTTGTATAATTAGATATAAATAATAATTACAGTTTTTGTATTATGTTATAGTGTTACGTCATTCTTTATCAGTGGAAATTCATACAGTACAGAGTAGCATGGAGCAGTTTTGAAGAAGAAAGAGATAGAAAGATAATATCAATATTATTTTCTTAATATTGTATGTAATACTATTATTAGAAATAACAATTTGATAAAATTTAATAATATTCATTAAAATGTTTTAATTTTTAGCAATATTAAATAAATATTATCTAATATTACACAAATAATATTATTGCGTTTACAATATCAATATTATTTTAAAATTGTATGTAACAATACTATTAAAAATAATTTAATAAAATTTAATAAAAATTATTAAAATGGTTTTTTAATTCGTAGCAATATTATACAAATATCACGCAAATATTATAGTAATTTTACCGTAATATTACTGATATATTGCAGTAATATTACTGCAATATTACTGAAATAAATATCAGTAATATTACTGATATTGGGGGGATCGTCCGAGAGTAAGTAAACAGAAGCACGTCTGTCGAGCGCGTCTGCTTATTTCCGAACTTATCTGCCGCTGTATCGCCCTGGGGCGAGTTTGTTACAGGTTTTCTGCAAGCGCAAAATTGCAATTTTAGTTAGAGATAGAAGGAAGCAGCAGGGGAATCGCGGGGAAGACGCTTTTCTGGAGTTTCCTATGCTGAGATAACCTTGGAGGTTAGGGAACAAAAAGGGAAACCAGTTGCCGGGTTCGCAAACCTACCAAAAAGCGAACACTAACGGCCCAGGGGTGCCTCTGATATAGAGAGGTGAGAGACTCAAGCTGCGACTATAAAGCGTACAGTGAAGGGGGAGCCACCGAGCGGTCAGAGACAGAGACCTATTAATGAGCAATACAGGAGAAGGCACGGAAAGGCAAAAGGAGTCAAAAAGGAAAGGAAGGCCGATCAACGCAATACATCTTGGAAGGCAAAGGACAAACAGTGAATCGATTATAGAATCGTTTAAGAGGAAGAGGGAAGAAGGGGAAGAAAGGATAAGAACAGAGAAGGAACTACTCTAAAAGTTTGAAAAATCAAAAACAGTAGGCAGATCACCTCCAAATAAGAGAACAGGAATAACATCAGGAGTAGAAAGGACGCAAGAGGAGATGAATATAGAAAACGAAAAAGGGGTAGACATGGATAAACTAGACAAATTAACGGAAATTATGCTAACAATTAAGAAAGATACAGAAGAGATAAAAAAAGAAAACAAGGCAATAAGATCAGAAATACAAGACTTAAGAGAAGAATGGAAAAAGAAACAAGAGGAGTGGGAGAAGGAAAAAAGGACAATGGAAAACAGACTGAAGGAAATGGAGATCAAAGAAGAACAAATTGAGAAGAAATTGACAAGAATATGATACAGTTGGAAGAGAGGGAGGAGGCAAGAGAGAGAAGAGAAAGAAAGAACAATATTATTGTGAAAGGAGAGGACTTACCGAGAGAAGGCTCACCCAAGGAAGAGATAGAACAAATAATGAGACGCGAACTGCAGGTAGAGGTGAAAGTGGAGGATGCGTATTGGATAAAAAAGGAGCAGCGAGGAAGAATGCTAATAGCGAAATTAAAAAATTGGCAACAGAAAAAAGATGTGCTAGCAAAGAAAAGTAAGCTGAAAGGTAAGAAACTGTATATTGACAACGACCTAACAAAGAAAGAAAGAGACGTGCAAAGAGAGATAGTAGAAATCGCGAAAAAGAAGAGAGAGCAAGGAGAGCAAGTAAAGATAGGATACAAGAAACTAATGGTAAACGAAAGGACTTTTATATGGAAGGAAGAGGAAGGATTGAGAGAGAGTTTTCAGTACAGACAAAACCCGGCAAACCTATAAAACAATAACAGCCGAAAGTAATATAAATGAAGGTAAAGACGGCAAGAAAAAACAAATAGAGATTAAGGCTACGACTTTCAGAAAAGACCAGACAACGAATCATCAAACGAGAACAGGGGCGGCGGAGACAGATTGCGGGAGCAGGACAGACGAGAGGGACATTGAAAACTCACCAGATGCCACCTATTGAGAGGTTACAAAACTTCCAAACGAGGGAGAGAAGAGAGGGAAAACCTTCGTGGCAGGCTTCTGGAACGTCGCGGGACTGTTTAACAAGGACAGGCAATTTTGGAAACACATGGAGAACTACGACGCCATAGGGCTAACGGAAACATGGGTCGACGAAAAACAATAAGAGAAATTAAAAGACAAATTACCGGACAAATTCATATGGAAAAGTACTGCAGCCAAACGAGAAAGAACCAAGGGAAGAGCAAGGGGAGGAATAATAACAGGGATAAGAAGAGGTGTCAAGGAAGAAGAAACAACGAACGAGCGGGAAGACATTCAAGAAAGAAGAGTAATTTTAAACAACACAGAGTGGAGAATTCTAACAGTATACAGCAGAGACATAAAAGAAACAGTAAAAGACTTACGGCAGATAATTCACAGTCCAGAGAACAGAAGAGTATTGATTGGCGGAGATTTCAACGCAAGAATAGGAGACGAGGGCGCAATAAATTGAGAAAACAGTAACAGGGAAATCAGAAGGAAATCAAGGGACAAGATAAAAAATGCAGAAGGAAGAACAATGTTGGAATTGATAGAAGAAAAAGGATGGAGTATACTAAACGGAAATATGGAAGGAGACGAGGCAGGAGAATGGACGTATATAGGTGCGTGTGGCAACTCGGTAATAGACTATGGGATAGTTAATGCAGAAGCTAGAGAAGACATAGTGGACTTTGCGGTGGAGGAGAGAATTGAATCAGACCACCTGCCGATCAGAATAGATATTTATTCCACTGAAAATGGTGCGAATCCAGACGTCGAACAAGAAGAGACAAGCATAGAAAGAAGAATATGGACAGAAGAGGGCAAGAGAAACTTCGCAGAAAAAACAGAAGAAATATCCTTCACGGCACAGGGAATAGACGAGACGGTAGAAGAGCTGATAGGAGAATTAAACAAAGCAGTAAGTAAGAAAACAATCAAGGTGAGAAAATGGAGGATAGGAACTAACATATGGTGGGATAAGAAGTGCACGGAGTTCAAAAGAGTAGCAAGAAGGGCATTAAGGCAATGGAGGAAGGGAGAAGACAGCAAAGAAAACTACGAGAAAAAGAAGAAAGAGTACAAGGACAAATGCAAAGAGAAGAAAACAAGATGGCAAGAAAGAGAAGATCAAGAAATACAGCAAATCACCAACGAAAATCAAGCGTGGAAATACATTAATAGAGGTAGAAAGAAAAGAACAGAAATTACAAAAAAGATCGAGTCGGACAAATGGAAGGCCTACTTTATGCAGCTTTTAGAAGGAACAGAATCACCAGGATATAGAAACGGTGGGGTAAATGAGACCACAGAACCAGAAGAGAACGAAGACGAGATAACTGGAGCGGAAATACGAAGACAGATAGCTAAACTAAAGAACAAGAAAGCCCCAGGAGAAGATGGACTGGAAAATGAAGTATGGATAAATGGAAGCAGGAAGGTAATACATAGGTTAAAAGAAATTATAAACAGGGTATGGAAAGGAGAGGGGCTGCCGGAAAGATGGAAAGAAGGAGTGATCGCCCCTATCTTCAAAAAAGGAGATAAGGAAAATTTAAAAAATTATAGAGGAATAACGCTGCTCAACTCGGCGTACAAGATATACGCAATGGTACTCGAAGAAAGACTGAAGGCCGAAATAGAAGACAAGAACATCATCCCAGAAACGCAGGCAAGATTCAGACGAGGTAGAAGCACGATAGATAACATTTTTATTCTAAATTACATCACAAACAGAGAATTAGTCAACAAAGGAGGAAAAATCTACGCCTTCTTCGCGGATTTAAGCGCCGCATTTGACAAGGTGGACAGAGAAGAGCTGAATAAGATAATGAAGAGAACAGGAATCAGCCAGAAGATCAGGAAAAGAATAGGTGAGATTTATCAGGAAACAAGAAACGTCGTCAGAGTAAACGGTCATACAACGAGCAGATTTTGGACAACCAAAGGAGTAAGGCAAGGATGCCCCCTGAGTCCAACGCTCTTCACGCTTTATATGGCGGATCTGGAAGAAAGGATGAGGAAAGGTCAAGCAGGAGGGATAGTGATAGGAAGAGAAAAAATATGGACACTCGCCTACGCAGCCGACATAGTGCTGTTAGCCAGGAGTCCAGAGGAACTTAAAGAGATGATAAGTAGATTCCGAAAGTATTTAGAAAAGAAAAAATTGACACTTAACGCTGAAAAATCCAAAGTTATGATCTTCAAAAAAGGAAGGGGTAAGAAGAAGAAGGAAGAATGGAGATGGAACAAAGAAAGACTGGAAGAAGTCAAGGAATTTAAATATCTAGGGTTTTACTTCCAGAAAAACGGAGGACTGGAAACGCATATAAAAGAAACAGTCAAGAAGGCGGCGATAGCAATGGCACAAGTATGGAGTATTGGACAGAGGAAATTCAGAGAGAGTGTAGACAGGAGAATGAAAATGTTCAAGAGCCTAGTGGAAAGCATCCTATTATACGCAGCGGAAATATGGAGATGGAGAGAAGAAGAAAAGGTAGAAAAGTTGCAAGAAAAATATATAAGATGGACTCTAGGACTGGATTTTAATACACCAGCATATCTGATACGAGAAGAAACGAAAATTGACAAAATCAGGATAGAAGCGGGAAAAAGAGCGATGAAGTACGAAGAGAAGACAAAAGAAAGGCAGACGAACAAAATAATCGCGGAGTGCTGGAAAGAGATACAAAACAAACAGGAAGGGAAGAAAACAAAATGGGAAAAAAACAGGGACCAATATTATAGGAAAGTTAGCTCTAGCACATGGGATACAGGAAATGAAAGCTCTGAAAGAACGAACATGGAAGAACTAATAATGACGGACCGGAAAGAACAAAGAGCAGAGCAAGAGAAAAGGATAGAGGAGGGAAGGTACTGCACTAGGTACAAAGAGCTGAGAACAGATCACATCCCAAGGTATCTACAAAAAGAATACAAAGGAAGAGACCAGAGATTGATTGCAAGGTATAGATGCGGAAACGAGGAGGAAGAAAGCAAGTACTGTAGAAAAGAAGAAGAAAGAGTATGTAGAATATGTGGCGAGAAAATGGAAACGCTAGAGCATTTGATGTCTGACTGCGTGGAGCCCCTAAGGGATTACAGAAATATCTTAGACATCTTGAAAGATACAGGAGAAAGAGCAGACTGGATGAGGAAAGTGACCAAGCACAGGAAGGACCTAAGAAACGTACAAATACAAAATGAAGCTGATAGCAAAGAAATGTAATATAAAATGTATTGTAAAGAAAAAAAAATCGCATCTCAAAGACATGTAACACCCCCTTTCAAGGCCGAAAAGCAACTGAAATAAACAAATTATATATAATATTACTGTTATTCATTTTCGCGGACATTTTAATATTACTGAGATATCTCAGTAATATTACTGCAATATTTCTGATACATTTCATTGTAATATTGCAATGGAAAAATAATATTGCTGCAATATTTCTGCAATATTATGTGCTGTGTGGGATATATATATATATATATAGTGTTACGCCCGCTCGCCCGTGCCGAGACGTTCGTTCTCGTGGGCTGAAATTGGCTTCGCTCCGCAGAAGTTTCAAGCCGAAGCGCGTCTCTTGACAACGGGGACGCATAGAATTATCGATTTAATTACCGCCTGTCAGATTGATCTGGTGACTCGAATCGTTCGGTCCGGTTTCCCAGAACTTTCTTGTATTCCCCCTGCCCTACCCTGGGCTGCTGCTACAGGTTACCGGGCACCGTCCTCTTCTCGGTCCCAACCGTACTCTGGAAGTCCAGGATCATGTCCTCTTCACGGCTTCCTGCCCTACCCTGGGCTGCTGCCACAGGTTACCGGGCACCGTCCTCTTCTCGAGTCCAGGATTATGTCCTCTTCCTCATGGAGCGAGTCCCCAATCGACATTTTCCGGAAGAAGATACTCTCTCCCCCCTGCCGACTCCAGGGCGACCCCTCATCAATTCCCTCGCAGGAGATCTCGCCTCCCAACACAGGCCTCTTCCTCTCAACTCCCGAAGTCGTCGGAGATGTCGCTGCTCCTCTTCTAAATCTTCGGACAAGGGGGGGGGGAAGCTTACCGTGGACCCAACGTCTCGAAAGACTCCCCAAGTCCCTGCCTCGGCATTTGCCCTATGTCTCACGGAAAAACCACGGATCAAACAACCGTGAGAGAGGCAGTCTTATCCTTCGCCGGTATTAGGTTCGGCAACAAGCCAGCTCCCAAGATGTCCAACTCGGTGAGGAGTTACGACCGCTTCGGCTTCCGTAAATATCTAAGAACAAAATAACACGCGCAGTAAACAATGCAACACAACAATCTTAATTTCTACCGTAATTAACCTTCCTCGCAAATTATTACACCCAACCTAGTCCATAATATCCCTATCAAACTCTAATGTCTTTCGGAAAAAGAAGCCAACCTATCCGCATGCACAATTTTCTTTTTATGTCTCACAGATCTTTGAATACAATAGACCACATCATTCAACTTTTTCACTATTAAGAAAGGTCCTTCCCAATTGCTCTGCAATTTAGGGGCTCTACCTTTCATCCTACGAGGATTATAAAACCAAACTTTCTCTCCTTCTTGAAAAAGAGTTTGCCTGGCCTTTCGATCATACCAAGACTTTGCTCGTGAAGACTTTATATCCATACGTTCCCTAACGTTGGAATGGATCTTGTCCAACTTCTCTTTCAAATTCCCAATAAAACCTTTAACTGACTGAGATCCTCCCCTCGGAGGACTTCCTAAAAGCAGATCTAACGGCAACCTAAGATCTCGGGCAAAACACAGCTCGGCGGGAGTTACTCCAGTAGTCTCGTGTTTAGAAGATCTGTAAGCCAATAAAAACATAGGGACCCAGCGATCCTAATCTTTCTGATTTTCAGAAATATACTTCGCCAAATAATTAACAATAGTCTGATGTTGCCGCTCGACTTGTCCATCCGATTGCGGATGTAGAGCAGTTGTTCTCGTTTTCCGAATTCCAAGGAGATTCATCAATTCCGCGAAAAGTTTGGACTCAAAATTCTTCCCCTGATCCGTATGGACTTCTAAAGGGACCCCGTGTCTAGAAATGACTTGATTAACGAAGACTTCTGCCACTGTACTTGCCCTAATATTCCTGATAGGAAAAACTTCTACCCATTTGGTGACAACAATGACGAGGAGATATCTATTTCCGGAAGTAGTAATAGGAAGAGGGCCAAGTATGTCCATTTGTAATCTTTCGAATGGGGCCCCAACATTATAAATTTGTAATGGAGACTTTCCCTTCCCCAAAGGGCCTTTTTTTGACACACAAACTTTGCAAGTTTTGCACCATTCCTCCACATCTTGTTTACAGGTAGCCCAATAAAACCGCTTTCGGATTTTTTCAAGAGTTTTATTGACTCCAAAGTGTCCTCCAGAAAAAGAATCATGCGCTTCTTCTAGAATCTGGTTAACACGGTTTCGAGGAACAATAAGCTGAAAAATACTTGACTTAAGATTCGGTGCTTCCCATCTCTTATAAAGAACCCCATCCTTTAAACTCAAAGCATCCCAATAAGACCAATATATTCGGGCGGAGACATTTCCAGCGGGTATTTCAAAACGAGACGGACGTATTCCCGTTTCCTTCCCGCGGTAAATAAAAGCAATGCTAACGTCCTCTAATTGCTCCTTGCGCCAATCTTGAAGAGTTTCTCCTATGAGAATAATACGAGCGACTGATTTTCTTGATTCTTCAATCTGCCTTCTCTCCACTTTGACACAATATTCGCAACCAAATGATTCACATTGTCGTCTAGAAAGCCCATCGGCATTCTTGTGAATTAAACCTTTGCGATGAATAATCTCGAACTCATATTGCTGGAGTCTTTCCAGCCAACGCGCCAATTGCCCTTCTAAGTCTTTAAAGGACATCAACCACCTAAGAGAAACATGATCCGTACGGATCAAGAACTTCCGCCCTAGAAGATAATGCCGGAAAAATTTAATAGAATCGACTATCGCCAAGAGTTCTCGACGAGTAACGCAATAATTCCTCTCAGACTTACTAAGTACACGACTGAAATAAGCAATGACTTTTTCTACTCCCTCTTGCTTTTGTGAAAGGACTGCGCCAATTCCAATATTCGAAGCGTCAGTGTCCAAAATAAATTCTCCCTCCCCACTCGGGAAGGATAACATTGGAGAAGAAGATAACACTCGTTTCAACTCTAAAAATGCACTTTGACACTTCTCGTCCCAAGAAAATTTAACCTGATTTTCTGTTAGAGCATATAAAGGTTTGGCTAAAGAAGAAAATCCTTTTACAAATTTCCGATAATATGAGCAAAACC